>NC_022020.1:59799711-59812254 GCF_000317375.1 Microtus ochrogaster
CACACACACACACACACACTTAGCACCAAGGACAGCGCCCAAGTGCTATTGGAAAAGGACTGAGCATGTCCGGTCTCTTCCAACAGAGGTGCCTTTGAGAATCAAGAAGGGCCGAGCAGAGAACCCAGCTGAGTTCAGGGGCAGCATCATCTAGTCCTTTTCCTTTAGGGCTTTTTGTCTGTCTGCCCACCTCTCCATGCTCCCTTTACACTCAAAACCACAGGGCAGGGAGAGAATGAAACAGGCTGAAGCCTGTGGCCAATTTATCCCTCTTAGGCCAGCCCTCCCATCCACCGTCTCTGCCACCTGGGCATGCGGCTGAGGCTTTGAGCGGGCTGTACTATGAGTGCCTGCCCTAGGCTGAGCCACATCGCAGACCGTTCCTGGTAGGCTCCCTGTGGGGCCTCTATTGAAATAGCAAGGTTCCCTAATTGTCCCTGGTTCCTTACCCCCCAGCAGAGGGGGAAAATAAAGTCTGTACCCCAACACCACCCTCCCTCCAAGATGCCTTCTTGAATAGGGAGGCATTCCTTAACAGCTCCACCCTGGTCCGCATCTCTTCTGGTGGTACCAGACTCAAAACGTGGAGAGCTGGGCTAGAAATAGAGACCACAGGGCCTGGAACTCCAAGGAGCAGGTGTGCAGAGGGCAGGTGGGGAGGGTGGGGCCACATATCTTCTCCACCACCCTGAGGATTTCCACCCACCTTGGCCACTCTGAAAGCATAATCATGTCTCACTGTCGGTTTGGTTTGCATTTGTGCAATGGCTAGCAATGCTGAAATGCCACAGAAGACTCTGAAGAAGCCGGGTTCTATACTTTAAAAAAATAAAGCTGTGTTTAAATAACTGTTTGAACTTGTAAGAAATAATCCAAACAGACTCCAGCTTCCCTCCACAGGGAAACTCATGAAAGTGGAACTCAGAGTTACCTTCGAGATACCGACACTGATACAGCCAGGGCACAAGGCATTCCCTTACAGGGCTCCCGCTATGGCTCCCTTTCGGGCCACACCCATCCCTATCCTTGCCTCTGTCCCCTCTCCACACCCTAGCAACAACCGCCTGCTCCGCATGTCCCCAGACAGAAATGGAATCATGGATTGTGCAGTTTCGGGGAACTGGATTTCTCCCA
Source organism: Microtus ochrogaster (assembly GCF_000317375.1). NCBI lineage: Eukaryota > Metazoa > Chordata > Mammalia > Rodentia > Cricetidae > Microtus > Microtus ochrogaster. The sequence goes on from NC_022020.1 coordinate 59,800,846, forward strand.
CGCAGCATCATCTAGAGAGTCATCCAGGGTGCTGTGGCCACCGGCTACTCCTTCCCACTGGCGGACACCACAGCATATCTGATCACTCACCCACGGAATGACTGGGGGTGTCTTAGCTAGGGTTACTATTGCTGCGATGAAACACCATAACCAAACTCAAGTGGGGAGGAAAGGGTTTCTTCAGCTTTCACTACCACATCACAGGTCACCATTAAGGAAGTCAGGACAGGAACTCACACAGGGCAGGATCCTGGAGGCAGGAGATGATGAGAAGGCCATGGAGGAGTGCTGCTTACCAGCCTGCTCCCCATGGCTTGCTCTGCCTTCCTTAGATCAGAACCACCCACAATGGACTGGACCCTCTCCATCAATCACTAATTAAGAAAATGCCTTACAGACAGTGCTTATACGGAGGCGTCTTCTCAGTTGAGGCTCCCTCCTTCCAGCTGACCCTAACTGTGTCAAGCCGGCATAAGACCGGCCAGCACAGGGTGACTGCAGCCAGCTTCCCACTCAGATGTAGCTGCTATCAACCTGAGGGCAGGTTTCTGAGTGAACAGAAGCTTTCATTTTCTGCCCATGACTCATCCCTTCCTCTGTGTATGGCCTTCTCCAGGGCACAGGTCTAATGCTGATGAAGGTTGACTTAACATCTCGGGCTGGCATTAATCACCGGTCTTTGTCACTGTTTAGAACCTTCTGGTTCTTGCTATGACAAATGACTTCTGAGGGAAACTAGGACATTTTCATGTTAGGAGACCGAATTCTCCTTCAGTCTTTGTGTCAGCTAGCTTGCTGAGATGCCACCTCTGACAGGGCAAGAGGTCAACGGGTGGGAACCAAACTTCCAAGCAGAAGGATGCCCTAACTATGACAAAGGGAATTCTTCTGGAATGAGGGTGCTCAGCTTTCAAAGCCTGGGAAACAGCTCAGAGTCAAACAGATGCAGCAAAATGGTGCAGCCAGGCTACAGCCTGAACCACCAAAGCGAGATCCTCGGAGCTCTTTTTTTCCATGTGGTGATGGGTAACAATGATAACTACTAAGCTAGGTATAGTGGCACACACCGGTAAGCCCAGTGCTCAGGAGGCTGAGGCAGAAGATCATGAGTTCTAGACCAGCCCAGGTTATATAGTGACACCCTAACTCAGAAAAAGGCAACTGCACCATCCAGCTGGGTTCCAGTAGGTTGTTTGAAGCTTTTAAGATTTGGGATTGCTTGTTACACAACATCATCTTGGCTGTACTGACTGACAGAAGGCACTGACTTCAGTATAAAACAGAAAAAAAAAAACATAAGATATACAAATACAATAAGAAAGACAAGACTGGATAGAAGTTCCAACATCTGAGCCCAGTAGACCCTTCAGCCCTAGTCCTACCCAGCATAAGCCGTCAATGCTAGCTGTGCTTGTGCCTACTACCCCAGCACCCTAATACAATGTCCAACTTCATTTTTGCTAATCTTTCCTCCTCCTTTTTTCTTTCCATCTACTCAAATATTCTACCGAAAGGAAGGGATCAATTCTCATGTCCTGAGACCAACAGGGCCATTCAGAATGACTGTAGTCACTCTGTTGGTCATATCTGTTGGGGGATACTTCAGGCATATGTCTTGAACCCATGCTGGGTTACTGAATCATCACTCTATATGTTAGCCAAGCACACAGCGTTCAGCGAGCACCAACGCCACAGAGAGCCGAGGCATGAACAAAGAGAAAGAAGCAGCTTCAGCATCCAGGTGTTTTTCTAAGGCATTAAGCATACCGATGCCTTTCTAATTGTCCACAAACCACATCCTGCCATCGCTGGTCAGCCAGACCAGAAGGCTGTGTCTGACCTTTGCCAGGGTTGGGGGACTGGAGTGTTTGATGTTACCCTAGCTACCGTCTGCCATCCTTTGAGCCTGTCATTGTAGCACCAGCTTGCAGGATGGCACAGAAACCCAGACTTAGGCCAATGTCTTATTGGTGGAAGAGTAATTAGAATCAGCGTTACTCCTCCAGGGTCACCTAGGGGCAAGGCTCTTTCCTTCTCATAATGGGGTGTCCTACACCACACCTACCATTCCAGAGAAGGTGAGATTACACTCATTGGCCACAACCTGACATCACTCTCCTCCCACTCCCCCAGATTTCCCAGGGCTTCATGAGCTCTCAACTGTCTGATAAGGAGGTGTGCTGATCGGGTTCCCAGCAATCATTCCACCGCCTAAAGAACAGCTGTCCCGGACCATCAAGTCCTTCAGTCAAGAAGACTGTCTCAAGGTCCAAACAGAAGCTCCGCTGTGTTTTATACGTTCATTTCCTTCTCTGGGCATGTGTGAGCAGATGGAGCAGACACCTCCAGCCCGCACGTGGACAAGGTCTCTGAACTCAGTGCCACTGGTCTAGCTGTTCACTCAGCTGTCGTCACGTGTTTCCCCCACTGCGGTGACAGTCAGAGCATGTCCCATCATCCTGACTAAATGAGTAGTTGGGAGCAGCCTCTAGGAAAGAGGAGTTGGGGGGTGGGACACACTTCCAGATACAGCTGAATCCTGGCTCCTGGCAGCTGGTTGGCTCATTTTTTGATCTAGACTCCCTTTTTCCTACTTCATGGGATGTTGGCTACCCTGACTTGTCTGAAAGCATCCAGAGAGGGTAAGGTATTGTTTTGCATTAGTTGCAATAACCAAAGAATGAAGCATTGCCTGCTGTAGGGAAATAAGCATCTCACTGCATGGCTGATCCCCATGGGTCCCACCCACCCCGGGCCTCTAGTTCGGGATCAGGCAATGCCACATTAGCCTCCTGGGTAGAAGGCAGGACCACTCTACCTGCTCCATCCTCACCCCCTGCTGATGACCTCTGCATGCCTAGTGACAGTGGCCCAGGTGTGGCAGTCAGAGGGGCAGCTTGCTCATAGAGTCATTGTCAAATGGGTGGACGTGGGTTTTGAGAGCAACCCTGCCATTCACAGACTCTGCGAGGCCTAAGGAAAAGGGCCTGCTAGTGAACGCCTGCATGGCTTGAGGCTTGGCCAGTTCGAGGCAGGTTCAGCACTGTTACTGAGCCCAGTGCATGTAAGGCCCATGCCAGGGGAACTGAGATGTGAGTCAGTTGGCATGCCCTTCCTTGGGGTTACTTGTCTGAGGGGGAATGTGGGTACAGCAAACAGCTTGACTGTGACATGAATCAGTGTGAAGGTGTCTGTCTAGATAGCAGAGTACCGTAAAAAGGAATTCGGATGCGCTAACGGGGGTAGAATGCTCATGTCTAGTGACATACTCTTCAGCAGGCAGTTCCCCGATCCTCCTCAACCAAAGCCTGCAAGCAGGCCAAGGCTGGGCAGGGCAGCCACAGGCCAGCTACCAGGAGCTTTCCTGTGGCGCTCTCCAGAGGTCCTCAGAGGAAGGCTGCTCCAGGAGGAGAGTCAGGATCCTAGGGATCAGACCCAGGGTGGCACTCACACCAGTGGGACACAGAGATGGCAGGAGAGACCGTGGGTCATGGAAGAAAACCACACCCAAGCACGGCAGGGTCAACCGAGAGGAGTCTGGAGCCAGCCTGACCTTGTGGAACTGTTAGACTGCTCCCCAATACTCTCCTGGGCTAGCGGAACGAGAGACTGGCTTCCATCCTGCGTCTGCTGTCCTGTGTTACCCAATTCCCAACTCAGCACATTAAGCCTTTTGCTGCTGACACACGGTGCTGCCAGCCACTCTTGCCTCCCCATGTTGGGTAGTGTGGCACTTGGTGCCACCTCAGCCTTCTGTCAGGAGGCGCTCTTCCCATGGCTTTGTATAGCACACCCAAGTCCCCACCACCCCACAGACGTGTATCTGAGCTCCAAGCTCATTTCCACCTGGGACTTGGCCTTCTCCAGGGTCCCTAAAGAAGGAAACGCAACATCAGTTCGATCCAGGGCCTCACCCCAGACCCTTGACTCGACTGCCTTGGCTCTGAGCAGTTTTCACGGCACCATGTGTGCTCCAACCCCAGTGCCGGCAAGCCAAGCCTTCTCCCCAATCCAACACAGTCACTGCAAGACCTCACTCCAACTTCAAGGTGTAGGGCCATGTGGTTACTCATTGTGTGTGGGTACACCCCAGCCTCTCCTATACTTCCTCCTTCTGAGATGACCAGAAGGGGCCATAGGTCAGGTGGTAGCAATGTTGCTGCTGTTTACTGCGAGCTATGTCAGAGAAGAAGATGGGCTAGTGTTCAGAATGTCACCTCCAGTCTTAGGTTCCTGCCCCACAGTGAACCTCTGGCTCAGTTACACCAGCCAAGAAAGCATCTCAGTCTCTTCTCTATTAGATTTCTATTAATTAATAGATTCTCTATTAATCTTCTCAGTTAGATTTCATTCTGAAGAAAGCTGCTCAACCTGGGAGACTGCCCAGTCCCTCCCTGCGGTCAGCTGGACCTCACAGTATGCAAGGTGGCTAGGCAGTGAAGAACCACACATAACCCCGCTGGGGGACAGCCATTCCATAAGCCCCACCGGTGCCACCACATTGCCTAGTCCAACCCCTTTGCCTACTCTAGGTGGATAAATAGTGGAGCAGAACAGCTCAGAGGGGCCTAGGGTGGGGGATGATGAGGGGGTGGAGGAAGGGCCCTTGCTCAACCTCTGGAGATTCTGCCTGGACTGACAGTAGGAGGGCATGGGCAGGGAGAGGGGGCTTGGGAAAAAGTGATAAACAAGAGAGAATGAAGGATCCTACCCTGGAAACTTCTAGAACCAGACAACTACTGATCAAGAAACATGCAGTTCGTGTTGTCTAGCACCCCCCCCCCTGCGCCCCCATTTGGAGCCACAGCCAAGCCTGAATCTGTTAGAGGAGTCAGGGAGGACAAGAGACAGAGCCACTGAGCTGTAAGCATGGGCTAAGGTGTCTGCTTCAGGAAGGAAAACAGGACCCCTGGCGAGGAGACAGAAGACAGAGATGCCCTTGGAAGTACATGAGCTGCAATAGGGCAGGCAGAAGTACCCTGTAGGTACTGGGCAGACGAGATACCTGGGTGCAAGGCGCACAGTTCAGCTTGTTCAAACCCCCCTTCTCTGTCTTTCCCAGTCTGCTCCTCTGCAAATGGGATAGAAGTGCCAGAAGGACCCTCAGAGGCCACCCAGAAGCTTCTGGTTTTATCTGAGGAAGAAATTGGCTACCAAATAGCAGAACAAAAACCAGAATCTATTCTCCTGCCTCCAACCTGTCACAGAGCCATGTCTCTGTAGTTTAATACACATGTATAGGAAAGCCATAATGAGATCAAATACTCTGTACAATTAACAAAAAAATTAAAAGAGGAAACTGTTAATTAGTTTCCTGTCAACTTGACATCAGCCAATCATTTGGGAAGACAGACTCTCAACTGAGAATATGCCTTTATAAGACTGGACTACAGGCAAGTATGTTGGACATTTTCTTGATTAATGATTGATGTGGGAGGGCCCACCTACTCTGGGTGGTGCCTGGGCATATGATCCCGAGTTGTATAAGAAAGTAGGCTGAGCAAGCCAAGGAAGATCATTTCTCTATGACTTCTGTTTTGGTTCCTGCCTCCAGGTTCCTGCCCTGCTTGAGTTCCTGCCCTGACATCCCTCAGTGGTCTGCATCCAGAAGCATAGAAGTAAAAACCCTTCCTGACCAAGTTACTTTTAGACATTATCACAGCAATAGAAACCGTAACTGAAGTGGAAACAATTACACAAATGCTATGAGAATGAACTATGAAGACAGTCGTCTCCCCTAAACCTGGGGCAGCAAAGCCCTGGAGTTCTTTCTGGAATGATCCAGAACTGAGGACACTAAGCATCTTTCTTTGGAACAGAATAGAGACAAGGGGGTGGGGATTTGCTTTGCTTTTTATCCCTGCAGCGCTGGGGTGGAGGCTAGTGCCTTGCCCATGCTAAGTAGGTGCTCATCCCAGCAATGGGTTAATTGTGACTACCACAAGGGACTAAGGTAGGACCACACCCAAGCCAGTGAGCAAGGCAATGTGTCCCTAAAGCAACTGTAGGACCAAGAGGTGGAATTTAAGGTGGGAAAAGCCAACTCTGAGGTAGGGCTTAGCTGGGGAGAGTGATTTCTTCAGATCCTAACCACATGGTTTTTCATAGGTAGGGACAAGGTATCAGTGAGAGCAGCTGGAAAGGTGGCACACCCATATCATCAGGACAGCACCCCAGGAGCAGCTGCCTTCTTCTCCTGGCCATATAGCCCCTCAGGACTCCTGGGCATATAATAGGCCCTTAAAGTGCCAGGATGCCTGGGTGGGAGAACGCCCCTACCCCAGAACATCTGTGGATGGGGGCGTCCAGACCTCTGAACTCCTCCACACGCTCCACTCCCAGGTCTTCGTAGATCCAGAGAAGGGATTTCCAAAGCACCCAATCAGCTTCAAAACCCCAAGTCCCAGTGCTAGTGGGTCCATCAATGTCAGCACCCAGACTACAGTTTGCTCACAAAGGACACCACAGAGCATCCCACCACCCTCCTCTCAGTGGGCATCTAGGCTGTTGCCAGATGTAGCATTACATAAAAGGCAACAGAAGAGCAGTCTTCAGAATCCACGTGAGGCTGGCGGGGCACTCCAAGGTGACAAAGGAATTAAGGAAGGCGTCCTAGAGGTCCTGTACCTTACTGGCTCTCACACTTCTGCCTGCTTCCCTGATCCCCATCATTTAGGAGTCACCTAAGGGCCAGCCCCAGAGTCCCAGAAAAGCAAGACACGTGACAGCTTCCAGATGGAGGACAGAGCTGGTTCCCTACCTGCTGTGGCGGGGCTCGCCCTCTGGAGAAGGAACAGCCACCATCCAGCTGCTCTCTGCAGTCAGAAGTCCACTGCAGGCAGAAAGGAGGGGTTAGTGACAGCAGGGCACGCGCTCACCCTCACTCTGCCTCCCAGCAGGCTCATCAGGAAACCCGACCCATCCCTAGTCCAAGGTGGCCCCTGGGTATATGGCTGGGGAAGCCCTAAGTTCACTTAAAGATGATGGTCCAGCTACATCCTAAAGTCAACCAAACATGACACCTAGTTATTTTGGACAATCAGTATCACCCCTGACCATCTGGCCAGGCTCCATCCATGCTGGCTGTGTATCATGCTAAGGGACATGGCTGGAGCTGGAAGGCAGCAAGTGTGTGTAGCTCTATACACCTAGCTCCAAATGACTATGCGCTGTGGGACATTGGTCTGTACCCTGTCACTTGTATTTTAAATAAATGCTAATTGACCAGTAGCCAGGCAGGAAGTATAGGCAGGGCAATCAGGCAGGAAGTGGAGGCAGGGCAACGAGAATTCTGGGAAGAGGGAAGTTTCAGTCTGCAGTCCTCACCCAGACAGAGGAGAAGCCAGACACAGAGCAAGCAAGATATGGACTGCCTCACTGAAAAAGGTACCAAGCCATGTGGCTAACACAGACAAGAATTATGGGCTGATGTAAGTTATAAGAATTAATTAATAAAAAGCCTGAGCTACTGGGCCAACCAGTTTATAATTAATATAGACCTCTGTGTGATTTCTTTGGGACTTAATGACTGCAGGAACCAGGCAGGACAGAAACCTCAGCCAACAACTATTATCTGGTATCATGGAGAACCTGCAGACATGTCTCAGAAGACTAGCGGAGGATTGTCCCAATGTGTGGCCGACTACCACCTACACAGGAGTCCCCAAAGTCAACCATATGGAAGACCCTGGGCCTCACTCTCCATTGGTGACCCAGAGACTCTGGGGCTATGGCCCAGGATTAACATTTTGACCAACTCCCACGAGCTGCACTGGAAGCTTCTGGAATCCATGGGCTCTCTCCCATGCTGTTACCCATTTAATGACCAGGGCAATGCTGGGCAACTCTGTGAAGCTGGCCATTGCACAGATACACCAAAGCAGGATGGCAGCCCTCTGCCAAGTGCGGGCCAGCTTCGAGGTGGTGTTAGACATTAGTCAACCTCTCTGGTTTGGCCTCACACGCACCTTAGCCTTCTCCTGGTGGCTTGTACAGCAAAAAGAGTATGTCCCCCAGCCAGAGCTGGGTAGGGAGGGCTCCAGGCCAGCACAGGCACACTGTGGCTGAGGACAGTATGCCCAGGGCAGGAAAGACCTTTCACTGTGACATTGATGCTAGAACCAAGTTCAAGTAAACTCCAAGGACATGGAATGAAAGGCACAAAGATAAAGCCACAGCCTCAACTGTAGTTCCCAGAAGCCAGTTTTTTTAGAATTAAGTTAAGCAATATGCCTTACATATTAAAAATATTATTACTTATAGATAATAAAAATATAAGACAGGGCCCATGATTGTAATACCATCATGAGAGAAGCTGAGGCAGGAGGATTGTGAGTTTGAGCTACAAAGAAAAACAAACAAAACAAACATTAATTAGCCTTTTGACATCTGTGCTGGCTAGTTTTGTCAACCCAACACAAATCTAAACATAGGGTGTAGAACATGCATGAATTCTTTGTACTATTATCAGTATTTTGTATTTTAAAAATTATTTCAAAGTTATATATATATATATATGTTTTTAAGTATGTATACACACACACAAAAGGTCACCTGACTCAAGGATTCTTAAGCTAGAGGAATCAATACTACACACAGGGTTTTATGTGATGGGACCCTCCACTGTCTCTCAAAATGACAGAGTTTTCTCCAGGCCTTTAAGGAGACACTGATACCCACCCAGCTCACTGGTCACACCTCTCCTGTGCTCTGTACCTGCCAGACTGACCTCTGCCTTGTGCCTCAATGTGGTCTATATCCCCACCCAAGAACTCTGATTTGGTCATTCCCTTTGCATGGAGTACCTGTTCCTAAGCAACCTTGGTCTCCCATGGCCTCCTTCTAACAGCTCTGGCCTCCACCCCTTCTTGCCTCATTACTAATGCCTGCCTCCTATTACCCTACCCCATCCTACCTACCAGAAAGCAAGCTCTGGCAAAGCAGGGATCATGGCTGTTTCTGTGCATCACTTTGTTTCAGAACCTACAACCATGCCTGAATGAATACATGCTAGCTTGAGTCATACTGTACTCCTGGGCTACCAGTAGGCAGCAGAAAAAAGAACAGATGTAAACAACTACACTTTATCCTAAAAAGCCCCCACCTGACAAAGTGTGGGAGATCATGCTAAATAAATGACAATGCTAAAATTGATGTATATTAGCAGAGCAGCTTCGTAAAAGGTAAACATAAAAAAGTTCACAATTATTATCAGACCTTGTCACAAAATGATAGTGGATTATTTTTTCCTGGTTTCCCAGTGGTCTTTGTTTTTCTAATTGTTGCTTTAAAACCAAAACGAATTTTAACATATTGGGGGAAATGGCTAGTAAGTGAGTTAAAAAGTATTCAGCCTCACTAGAAGATGGACCATGCAAAGTCAAACGCCGGGATGTCCCAACACACTGGTGCAGTATGAAGGACGGAAGAGTCACTTGGAGAGCAGCTTGCCAAGAGTCACTAAAATTAATTCTACTTCCCAGCATTACCCAAAGAAATTCTTTTATTCGTGTGGAAGGAAGCAAACTAGCCATTGCAGTACAGTGTCGTGCATTTCCAGGGGAACACTGACAAGTGGAGTGGGTTCCTACCATTAAATGAAGGGTTAAACAGGGGCCCACTATGAACCACTGGACAGTCACATAACAGCACAGCAGATGCCTGCGCCTGGAAGAATCCTGGGGTACATGGGTTGGGGGAAGTGTGAGCGTTGTATGACTTTGAAAGAGTATTATTTCTATAGGTGGGTTTATCAGAAGACATCTAAATGGGTAAGGAAGTTAACTCAACAGAGACACAGTTGTGGAAGGGTTGTATCAAAAGGAATATTTATTAGTTTTTTGTTTGTTTGTTTCTCAAGACTAGAGTTTCCCTATATAACCCTGGCTGTGCTGGAACTAGCTCTGTAGACCAGGCTAGCCTCATACTCACAGGTCTGCCTGTCCCTGCCTCCCCAGCGCTGGGATTAAAGGTGTGCGCCATCACTATCTGACGGATATTTGACTCTTCTGTGACATGCATATGTAGGCAGGGAATACTCATGAAATTAAAAGAAATAAAATAAGAGGCACGCGATGAATTTCCCATGCTCAGTCACTCATGGGTCTATTAACCCACCTCCGTTAAGCCTTTCATGGCTGACCCACCACTGAGCCAAGACAACTGAGAAAATGGATCCCAAAGTAGGAAAACAATACAGAAGTGGAATAGCAAGGGAATGCAGGGATGGAGGGCAGGTGGATAGAGACGCGGAATGGCAGGAGGAACATGGAGACAGGAGGAGAGACACGTGAGAAGGAGCCAGGAAGCTGATGGATGCTCTCATCTCCTCCTACGTATTAGCACTGCCAAGCATCTTCATTAGAGTCCTTGGAATTCAGACAGAATCCAGGCCGTTTGCCTGCCTCCTAGCATCAAAAGGGACTGCAGGAAGCTGCCTGCAGGCTCTGCAGCTCTTAACTGAACCCGTCTGAAAGAGTGGATTAGAAACTTGTGCCTTTATTAAACGTGCCAGCCATTGGCCACATCCATACATTCTGTCCTCCCAAGAGATCCCACTCAGAGGCAGCTGGCCTCGGAGAAGGGAGAAAGCCGTGTCCCACCTGAGGTGTTAACCCTACTAGGATATCAGAGTCACCAGGGGCCTACACATAGGTTAATATTCAGATTCTTCCTCATTCAGCTGCATCTCTGGTGTAGGGCTCATGTAGGGCCCAGTTACCAACATTTTCTAATGTCTTTACGATCCTGTTTGGCTGGCTGTAAATGCTGCTCTGGTGAATTATCACCTGAACATCAGAGGTGCCAAGCATTTCCCACTGTAGCATCCCCACCTCCCTTACAAAGGGTCAATGGCCAATAAGATTGGGTCCTAATTCTCTTCTATACATTAACCACCTGACACTATTCATCCTAGCTGGGAACAAGAAGAAAGTGGGAGAGGGGTGGGCTTCTTAGGACCAGGAAGGGTGCTTTGACTACTTTCTAAGTCTGTGTCTCAATTTCCCATATGCAGAACAAAGCTAAGTCCTTCTCCTAAGGATGAAGTGAGGACAACTTATTTAATTAAAAAGATTATCTTATGTCCATGGATATTCTGTCTGCATATATATCTTTGCACGCATGCACGAATGGTGCTTGCAGAAGCTGGAAGAGGGCATTGGATCCCTTGGAACTGGAGATACAGATGTTTGTGAGTTGCCATGTTGGTGCTGGGGATTGAGCCTGGGTCCTCTGAGAGAGTAGCCAGTTCTCTTAATCTCTGAGCCATCTTTCCAGCTCCAAGGAAATGTAAGATGTAACTTTGGTGACTCAAAATTCATTAGCGAACAGGCAGTCTTTTAAAAAAGACTTTTATTTTTTATTTTTTTTCACTAATGAAACACAGCTTTATTAAAATAATAGTTTTTT
>NC_022020.1:59813974-59835421 GCF_000317375.1 Microtus ochrogaster
CCTCCCTCCCTTCCTCCCTCCCTCCTTCCTTCTATCTACCTACCTACCTATCCACTTGTCTTTCTTTTCTAGTGTTGCTGGGTTAGGGATGGAGAACACAACAGTTCAAGCATCACGAGGCTTTCCTTTCTCAGTGTTCACTGTCATTGCTCAGATTCTAAAAAAAAGTATGTTACCAATAGAAGAACAATATTCTTTTCCACTCCCTTAAACTTTACTAAGGTTACCAAAAATCTTAACATATTTTCTTTCTCAGAAATATCAAAACATCACCACAGACAGGCAGACAGAGACATTCTTTGTGTGCCTGTGTGTTTTTTAAAATTCCATTTAAAATAGTCATCAGATTAAATAGAAACAGGCAAAGTGCATTGGCAGAACTATTTCCTACAAAGCTGTGTCAATAGTGATTTTTTTTTAAACAAATGTCTCTGGAAGATGGGTCTAACATGGTTCCCGAGTGAAGCTGGCCACCATTGTCCCTCCCGTAGGTGTTTGTGGGCGTGGGGAGAGACTCAGGACCAGTCTTTCTTCCCTCAGTAGCAGATAGCCTAGAATCAGGCAAGGTGCTCGTACATGTCCAGTGAACGTCAGAGCACGCAAAAAGTTTAAGGAATGCACCCTAATGTCACAAATGGCAGTTTTCCCTAGACTGCAAACCTTAGCATCTAAAGCCCTGTCAGAGGCCTGGCTATCCTGATCTGTCACAGATCCGGGCATTGAAGTGTGAGTCAGGTCCATCTGAGCTGGCAGCAGGAAGAAGCGCAGGGCCAGCCTGTGGACATTCCACTAGCTCACCCTCCCTCCTCTCTTTTTCTTCGTCCTCCTCTCTCCTTCCCTCCCTCTGTTGTCTGTCTGTCTGCCTCTTCTGCCTGCTGTGGGATATTTTTACCCCTGTGTGAAGATGTATTGCTGTGATTGGTTTAATAAAGAGCTAAATGTCCAATAGCTAGGCAGGGGGTGTAGGTGGGACTTCTGGGCAGAGGGAGGAAGTAGAAGAAGAATCGAGGTATACAAGATGCCATGGAGATGCGGAACGTGTTGGACTCGCAAAATGGGAGAGAGGTAATGCCACGTGGTAGAATGTAGACTAATAAAAATACGGGTTGATTTGAGTTATAGGAGCTAGTGAGACAAGTCTAAGCTCTCATAATTAATAGTAAGTCTCTGTGTTGTTATTTGTGTTCTGGTGGCCCCCAAATAAAATCTGATTACACCTGTCTGCCTCTCCATTTCTCTGTGTCCTCTCTCCCTCTGTTTGTCTCTCAGTCTTTCCCCCATCTGTCTCTGCTTCTCTTTCTCTCTCTCCTCTATTTGTCTGTCTGTCTGTTCCCCATCTGTCTCCCTATTTCTGTCTTTCTCTCTGTTTGATCTGTTTCCCCTGTCTTGTCTCTGTTTTGGTTTCTCTTTCTCCCCCCCCCCATTTGTCTGTTTACCCCCTCTGTCTGTCTCTGTCTGTCTCTTTCTCTCTCTCTCCCTCTGCTTGTCTGTCTACCCCTTCTATGTGTCTATCTGTCTGTCTCTGTCTCTCTATCTCTGTCTGTCTGTCTCTCTCTCTCTCTCACACACACACCACACACAAACACACTCACACACACACACAGAGCTCAGCAGTCCTCAGGCAGCAAGGGGTACAGGAAGGCCCCTTCTCAAAGTGTCTAACTACAACTGTTCTGGCCTCTCCTGTTCCCACAGGTTGCTTTTCAGGTGAGGCCTCATGGCTTCCTCAGATTCTCTCCTTGCAAGAGCATATTTCAACTGGAAAAGCCTTTCAAGGAAGCCCTATTGCAGCCCCCCCCCCCCACAGAAGCAGGCAATGCATGGCGCATGCCAAGGACATCAGCTCAGACGTTTCCAGATCTCTGCAGCATTTCTTTCTTTTTGGAATCAATTTGATTGAGAAACAGGCAGGTGATTAGCCAGACCCCTGGGTGTGTCTACAAGGCCATTTCTAATGAAAGGAACCAGGAACTGCAGAGTCCATAGATGGCTTCAGATTCTATGCAGACTAACTGCGGATGGCGGGGCCTGGTTGGAGGAAGGAGGCCTATGTGTGGTGGTGGATTTTCATTACTACGTCACTTCGCTTCCTGTCCCCCACAGTATGAACTGCTCTGTTCCTCCACACGCTCCCCACCATGATGGACCAAAACCTAGGAAACTGTGAAATAAATACACTTTTCTTCTAAATGAAAAAAAAGTACATTTTTTTTCTGTGTGTGTGGAATGTATGTGTGTGTACATACTTACATGTGTACATATTCACATGTGTGAGTGTGTGCACACATACAGTATGGTGTTGGTGTTGGTGGAGGTAGTGTGTGTATGTATGTGTGTATATATGTATGTGCATATATATATGTGTGCGTATGTATGTGTGTATATATGTGTATGTGTGTATATATGTGTTTTTATGTGTGTGTGTGTGCAGAGACCAGAAGATAACCTCAAGTGTTTGTTCTCACCCTTCACCTTGTCTGAGACAAAGTCTCTCTACTTTTCTCGTTAGCCCTGTGTATACTAGGCCAGCCAGCCCATGAACCTCAGATGATGTTTTCATCTCCCCGTCTATACAGCTGGACAAATGCCAGGATTGCAGACACGTGCTACCATGTCCAGCTTTACACCAGTTCTAAGGATTTGAACTCAGGTCTCTACACTTATGTGCAAGCACTTTACCCACTGAGCCAATCTCTCAAGTCCTTCTCTTAAGTGTTTTAATGTGAGAGATTTCATCACAACAAAGCAACAGTAACTAACACATTGCCACAGACAGCCCAAACCAATGAAACCTTGGCTTTCAGGTTCAGGTCATGACATTGCTAACTGTTTAGGAGAGTGACTTAAATTTTAAGAGATGGAAGGGTACAAATGACACACTCCTACCATCTTGTGCCATTTGCAGACCACCAGGTCATGCTCCCACTGTCCCACCCAAGGCATTCCTCCTGGATGGCAGGTACCTCGCCCTCCCTGCTGTCCTTTCAGGTGCTTTTAGAGAGCCTGGCGATTGCACCAGTGTCCCAAGCTATGAACCTCAGTGCTGGCTTTTCCCTCACCTCCACAGACTCGTGGGCTCACTTCAGCCCCTTCCTTGTTCTTGCACCCTTCCACCTTCAACTTCAGACACTTAAGGCACCTCTTCTGGACTTCCACCCACTCTCTCTAGTACCAGAGCCCAGCAATGCTTTGATCCCCAGGGCCTACAATCCATGAGGGCATTTGCTGCCTGCCTTGGTGCCCACTCCATCTTCCCTTGGCTGGGCATCCAATTACATCACCATCTTCACTCCCTGGTCTTTCTCCTGATGTCCTTCACTGTCCTTCAACCTTGGCGAGGACCACTGTCCTAACTCTGTACCAGCCCTATGGTGGCGGAGAATCCCTGGAAACTCCCCACCCCACCTCCCCAACTCCACTGCAGGAGTCATTTCTCAGATGTTAGCAGGACAGGCTGTGGGGAGGTGGGCAGAATCCGTGGTCTGATTGCTCCCCTCACTTCGACCATTCCCAGTACCTTACATGTATCCTGGCTATGGTCCTGTTGGCCCTCACCTCTGTAACACCCCCACATCACTGTCCCCTTCGGTTGTGCTCCTAGTGGTGGTAACAAGCACTTTACCCACTGAGCCACTTCAGCTGCCTCCTGATGCTGCCCTTGTCCACCTCCATCTCTCCCCAGGAACCTCTCCAGCCACCGCCACTAGTGTTCCAGCTGTCCCTTCAACAATGCTGGTCCTGTCCTCCACGTCCTGACAGCAGCCCCTCCGCCCACTCCCTAAACCCTCCTCCTGCCAGTCTCTTGGCATTGCATCCACCACGGCTTTCTTCTGGTCAGCTTTCACTGGTTCCTCCTCTTCGTGCATCTATCCAGGTATTCCTGAGCCAGAATCAGCCCTGCACCTCCTGTCCACATGGTCCCCTTCTCTCTACCTTGTCAGCCTGAGGCTCCTCCCCCTTCCTCCAGCATTCAATCCCCTGGTTAGCTCTTGGCTCTTCTTCTGGCCCCATCTTTGGCATGCATGGCTCCTTCAGTCCACAAGCTCTTTACCCACCATCCGGCCTCCTTCCTCATCTTTCACCGACCTCACCTTGACCACTCTTTAATACTGCAAAATAGCAGCTCTCTTGAGAAGTCCCCACCCAATGCATTGGGTATGCCCTGCCCCCTTCAGGTCACTCTCTAGGTCCCTCAATGCTGTGCTTAAATCTGTTAGAATATCTGAGGTAAAGAACAAAATAAAACAAAACAACAACATAACCCCCCCCAAATAAAACCCTCCAACTTTGCTTCAAAAAACAAAGCAAAAACAAAGTAAATAAATAAATCAACAAATAAGCCCGGCTCCTGGCTGTTTGTTTTGGCCTTCCTAGCTGAGATGGTGGCCAGCACCTGAGCAGAAGTTCCACAAAGGTGGGGCTTCTACTCACTCCCAATCCCAACATCTCCCAGATCCCTCAGAGGGCTCGTGCACCAACCCAGCCCTGGGCGTTGATTGGGTAGTGAGCAGATTATGGTCTTACACACTCATGGTTTTAGACCATCAAGGACACTAAGGAAATAGTGTAGGACTATCTTCTTCCCCCAGTGCCCCATGAAATGGGGCAGGGAACTCCTGTTTCTCATGGTTTCCTAGGTTGACTCTTGGTCTGGGCTTCATTCCGACTCCCTAAAAAGCTGGGAGATTTTTCTCACTGCTGGGCAGTGAGCAAAGTGATTGCTTTCAGCTCTTCTCTAAGGCAGGGATCCCAGGTGGTACACCATTTCCTTGACCACCCAGGTTTGAAGCGGGACAGCTACAAGAGAGGTCCCTGGTACTCTGACCCTGGACAGAAAAGAAGGCCCTTTCTTGTCTCCTTGTATGGGTGGCACCTGCCCTTGTCACTCTTGTTGTCCTGGACATTCCTGAAGCATTTGACAGATAGGAAAACTGAGCCTCTGATATTGGGGGCTCTGCCCAAGGTCAAATGAGCAGCTAGAACCAAATCTGGAAGCAACTCTGGCAAGAATCTATTGGGGATGCACCGTGTTGGGCAAAGATGTGTGTGATAAAGACATCACAGCCCCAGCCTGCCAAGTAAGATCACCTTCCCTGCAAGGCCAAGCTGAGACAGATGGACCCAGGGGTTGAGACCATCCTGAGCTTCCTCTCTGAACGCCTCGTGCATCTAAGCGCATAGACATATAGCTTCCCATAGAGCGCTACAAAAGACACAAGCAACACAACTCTCTGCAGTTGAATTGAGACACGGTCCCAAGTCACAGTTCTCCAAAGACATGCATTATTGGTAATTGTGAGCTCCAGAGCTGCTCTAGAATGCAAGATTGTGGAGGTCAAGAAATCGTACTTGGCACATGGTAGGGTGGCTAGTTAACTGTATATTAAAAAACAGGTAGTCTGCTTGGGTTCCAGAGATGGGTTCAAGGGTCAAGGGTGCTCAGCTAGGGGAAGGCTTCTGGGCTGGATCGGGATGCTGGGTCAGGTGGGACCACCACACCCCAGCAGTATAGGGAGAAATGCTAGGACATTAAAGTCTCTGGTATCACCTCTCTGGGTTTGTCCAGCCCTTGGACCCGGGCCAGCATTCACCTGGGAGATGTGGGACTGTGTCCTCTGGCTCTCCCCATCACCTTCCGGCTTGTCCGTCAGCAGCCCCTGCACCTGGTACTCCAGCACGTAGCTGTCAATGAAGCGCTCCAGTTCCTCGATCTCCTGGGAGCGGCTGCTTCCTGCCTCAGAGGAGGCTGACGCCGCTGAGGAGTTCTCCATTCCTCCAGCTCAGGGGCCCGGGGTGGCTGGGGGAGAAGAGAACAGACAGCCTCCGTGAGATGCTGCTGGAGGCCCGCACAAGGCCCCACTTGGGAAATTCTCTCCACTCTTAGGAGCAATTGGGTCTCCCAGTTGCCAGAAAAGTTAGCGGAATATTATTGGCTTATCTTTATCATCAAGAATATGCCGAGTTCCCACTATGAAGGGAAAGACACTGAGGCCAGCGGAGGCAGGGATTTGATATGAATCCACAGAACAGAGTGTGGGCTCGGTCTGCTATGGCAGCCTGTGGCCCCTCCACTGGGCTTTCCCAGGCTCGTGAGTCTCATGAACATGTGTCACGTGAGGAAACCGGACATGGCAGTGATCCTACCTGGCTCACTGAGGCAAGGATAGGCATTGTGATTCATTTGTATCCTGCAATATCTTGGTACCAGGCAGGGGGAAGGACTGTTCCATTGTTCCCTCTTGGACACTATTATATCCACATTATCTTCTAGGCTCCCTCCTGTTCCGGCTGCTGTTGTCCGATCTGCCCCAGGCTCAATTGATAGCACCTACCATCAGGTGCCACCTGCTCAGGTTAATTCAGACAGGAGACAGCTACAGGGCCTGTCTGGCCCCTGATCCCTGTGACCTGGACGTTAAGGATCTATCTAACACCTCACAGGGACATCCTGGACAGGAAGGAAGCCCTGCCTTTTCGTCTCAGAGGACAATTCCAAGGCAGCAGCTTTGTGACCTTCAGTGAGCCTGAGCAGACTGAGCCCCAGTTGTCTATAGCACCAGACCTCCAGTACTCCTCTCTTGCATCCCCTCCTGTTCCCTCTCCTCAGGCACATTGTTTACACAGATGCCATCTGTTGGTCTTCTACCGAAGTCATTCCTGGGAAGCTGACCCTCACTCAAAGCGACAGAACCTCAGGCAGGTGCGAGGCAAGTCCTTCTCCCTGATCTCAGGTGGCAATCTCCTATGTCCATCAACTACTTTTCCGTTGTGTTTAAAATAAACACAAACACTCTTTCAAGCATGTCTTCAGTAGCTTTAAGTATGCTCACAATGCTACGTAACTATGACTACGTCCCATCTCCATTTCCGTAACTTCTCATTATCCCAAACAGAAGCCCTTGGCCCACTCCGCATCAGCCCTTCACTGCCCTGGCCCAGGCCCTGGTAACCCTACCTTCCTTCTGACTCTATAACTTGCTTATTCTGGGGACTAGGTTTAAGTGGGGTCATGTCATAATTTTGTGATTAGTTTATATCACAGTGCATCCAAGGTCCATCCATGCTGTCACACAGCAGAACCTCATGCACTTTTATGGCAGATGATGAGATATTGTATTACAATATAGCATGTCACTGGCCATCGGCTCACCCATTCACTGGCATGCGGGCTGTGCTCGCATCTGGCTGTGGAGAATCCTCTATGAACATGGGTGTGCAAATATCTGTTTGCTATGCTGTGTTTATTCTTTGGGGCACGCACCTATAGGTCCCCCACATCTATAAGTCAATAAGGGGTGCTGCCTCGACAACACATGCTTCTTTCAATGCTTTCCCTTCTAAGTCACAGTGAGGGGAGATGGGAAAACCTCATGCAGCTGGCTGAGCTGGGAGCCACAGAGGAGGCTTCTGGCCTTCACAGTGAGAGCGAACACAGAGGTTGGGACCAAGGCCAGCAGGGAAAGGAGAGACGAGGGTGTGTGTGTACCTGACTCAGTCACTCAAGTGGGATGCCCATCCCAGGAGCTGGCCTCTGCAGTGATTCCCTGGGACCTTGCCCTGCCCCTCCCTATTCCTTGCCAGGTGATGAATGAGGAGGACCAAAAGGCCAGGAGGAGGAAAAGCGCCGAAGCTGCATTTTGTTGTAAAGGGCACCAAAGCAGAGGGTGGTACCCTGAGGCTGCAGACGAGCAGAGGGCTGAAGCAGACATGTATGACCAGGGCATGGGGCACATCTATGTCTGTCTGGTTGTGTTCTGAGACCTCCTTCCAGCTAGGCCACACTCATGCTGCGCTACAGCCCCTCAGTGCCTGCCTGCTTATTTTAAGATCAGAAAGTAAAACACCCGTTTTCTGATGGAAAGACACCCTCCCTATACTGTCGTCCTCATCCCCAGACTCTCACAACCCAGCCCTTTATTGTTTGGCCCACAGTTGTTTGCCACTTCCACAGAAAGCACACAAAGCGCTGGGGTGCCTGCTGAGGTACCTATCTCTCCTCCTCCTTCTGGTCTTACCTGGCTCTGAGCCCAGAAGCTCACAGCAGTCTCCCTCAGGCTATCAGGGTCTAGAGGAAAAGGGGGCCTAGAAACAATAAGATAGTCTCCACCCTTCATTAGCCTCCCATCCACCACCTGCTCAGTGACAAATGGCATTAGGTGCTGTAAATTTAGCCAATCCTTTTAAGAACAGACAGGCATTAGAGGCATTCCCCCTCCCTTCCCCGTTCAAGGATGAGCTGGGTGACCTGCAAGCCAGGCTAGATGCTGGGAAACTTGTCATTCCAGCCCCTAGGAATCCATCATTTTAGCCCCCTAACTTCCTCAACCTCATTCCCTAACCCACCCAGCACAGCTGCTGAACCTCACACAGGAAGCTGGGAAGTCTCAAAGTCTGCTTTCCTGGCTCAGTTTTTGGCTTTGGGCAACAACAAAGGACTCAACCACCTTGGAACACAGGGAAGCTGCAAGGGAACACAGGGAAGCTGCAAGGGACCCTAGAAGTGAATAGGGGGATTGTTTGATGCTCCCAGGCTCAGAAGTCAGAGCTCTCCACTCTGCCTGATCCCAGCAGGATGTTGACTCTGTATGAGGGCAACATCTGAGCTTTGAGGGCAGAGGACCCAACATGGGCTCACTGTTTTATTTTTGCTAATGTCAATCATCACATCTACCCAAGACTTCATCCCATTTTCCCCCACATCATTTCCTATGAAGCCTGCTACCACATAGCACCATACCCCTGGGTTCCCTGTCGGAGGTCTGTTCCTGGTGACTCTGTCATATGTGTGCTGGCTGCTGTCCATTACATGCTAGTTCCTAGATCCCCCTATCCACAGGGCTAGCTAGAACAGCTTCACATAGTTGGGACAACTTTTCCTTTATCACTTGCCAGGCAGACCTGGGCCAGGGTTATATAGAGAGAGAGCCTGTGGGAAGGGAAAGGCTGGGCTATCTGAGAGGGAAGATGCCCATAGCTGTCCAGAAGAAGCCATGGGAACCTTTTCCCTGCCAGGCCCCCATCTCATCTGGCCTGTGCTCCAACCCCTCACAGATGACTCTGCAGAAAATATCAGTTCCCTGGCAATCTATTCTTCATTCCTATTGTCTGGTTGCTACAGTCGGTGTTGGCTTGATGACTTGATATAGTTGTGTGTGCCAGAGGAACACAGGCTGGTTCAGGGGAGGCCTGTGTGAACAGAAACTTCAGGTTCCCAATCCCTGGGAAGTGGCAAAGTTCAGAAACATGCAGCAGTGGGGGTGTGAGCTGGAAATCAGCAACACTTGCTGTTGCAGGAGGTAGGACGCCCATCATCCTCTGAGTGATCAATCCCCTACTTCACAACTCTACTTTAACCCTTTCTCGCTCTAACACCGGATAGGGCGTTATTCTGAACGCTGATCTGTGAGAACACAAATGTCCCGCACCACAACCACGGCATCAGAGGACGTGTGAATTAAAGCTGAACGGACCACACCCGCATCTGCATGCACTGCGCAGTCAAAGGAGCACTTTCATTTCAACTGTCCATGATGAAGCATTTCTTTTGGGGGGTGGGCAGGACCAAAAGTGATGATGCCCAGCAGTCAGGTGTGGTTAACTCCCAAAATTCAGAGTCCCCAATATCTTGTTAATACAGATTCTGCCTGGGTAGGCTGGAGCTGGACCCCAAATGCTGGGATTATTTTCCCTTGGAACTGTCTGACTGCATACCCCAGGCTGATCTTAAACTCCTGATCCTCTTGCCTCTGCCTCCCAAAAGTTGGGATTATGGGCATGCACCAACATGCCTTGTGAGAGTCTACATTTCTTGCCAGCTCTCAGGACTAGCCAAGATCAGAGAATCCCTCCCATCACAACTACTCTTACTCAGATACCCACTCAGCGGTGGCATGGCAGGATAGTGGGGAGGCTCCACCCTGACCTTGTGGCTACATAGGCAGCACCCTGCAAGATGTTGAGCTCCCCTCTTAATAGTCCACGCAGGACTCAGGGAGAGCTGGCACAGAGTAGGACCTAATGAGCTGAGGTGCCTATCTCCGGAGAGGTAGGGGACGACCCTGGGCACTGTCTGCACACCACTGTTTCTAAAATCCAGGTTGCACAGCTTCAGTGGCACTCTGAGAATCCCGCCTAATCCTATGCGGATGAAGGTAAAAGGGCTTGCTGGAAGATGCGCAGATACCTCTAGCCACAGACAGTACAGACACAGGCCACTCAATTCACCCAGTGAAGTCAGTTCCTTCACTCCTGGTGACCGTCAGCCTTTGGGATCCTCAAGTGTAGATCTCAGTTACCATCATTCACACTGAGTGGGAATGATAGGCTGGGGGTACTCAATGGGAGACTACCCTGCGTTACTCTGTGAGCCAAGTCTGGACAGGGTCCCTTTGGCTTACTGCTCCATTCTGAGAGCAGGGTGACCTGGAGCAGGGCTGATTCCTGTGCGAAGGCAGAGCATAGGCAACAGAAGGCAGGAGCTGTGGCTTCTGAGGAGAGTTGGCCCGTGCAGCTGCCAGCGATCCTAGAATGCCTAGGTAGAGAGGACCCAGCAGAGATACTGAGTGATCTGTCGTCACGTCGTCCTTGCCATCCAGGCCTCCGAGTGAGAAGCAGCAGAGCAGCAACTGGGCCCAGGACAACCAGGGAAGGGATGGGAGAAGGGGAAGGGCACACAGGTGGGTTCTGTAGGTGCAACTCCTGTATTACTTCTGGCTATCCTTATTTGTATAGGTCCACCTTCAAGGTCTCAAGGACCACAGGGGCCTCCACTTGGACCTGACACTGACCACCTCCCTTGGCTCCAAGCACACCCTAACTCCAACACCTTCTTATCCTCCCCATCTCCTGTTACTCAACCCTTGGCTGTTCTTAAAATATTTATGGGTCTTTATCTTGCCTTGACAAGACAGCAAGACCCTTGAGGTTCTGTGGCATTCTATACCTGTCTCCAACCCAAGCCCAGGCTACACACATGCACACACACACACACACACACACTCACACATTCACTCATACACACACACACACACACACACTCACACACACACACTCATGCGCACACACCCTAGCACATGCCTTCAGCACCAGCCTCCTCAGTTTCCTGCTCATGGCCACTGGGCTCCAGTTCTCCCCAGATCCCACCAGCTCCTAGAATGTCAAAGACATAAAGCTGGGGACCTCCTATCCAATACCCTCCTCCCAATCCAGGACTTGACCTCGTCCTATAACATTCTAGAGCCTCCTCAAGACAATCTATTACAACTAAAGCGTCCTGAACACTTGTTGAACACTGCCGCACTGGTGCCAGGGGACATGGATGGACCAAAGTTCTGCAGGGTCACTAGCCAGACAACTGAACTACATCCTTGGCTGGAGTCAGGTGGCTTCCTTGCTGCCTCTGCCCTCAAGTCGGAGGAATACAAGCACTTGTTAGCCCAATGTCTGCCACATAACTCTGGGCTGTCCCTAACCGGCCTCCTCATCTGTAAAGAATGCTGATGGACATATACCTCACTAGGAGATGCAGATGAAGTAAGGAGATGCCTAAGACAAGAGCTCAGCACACCCAGGGACACAGCAAGCCCTTGTTTACCACTGGACCCCACAATCACCCTTTTTCTCCCTCTCTGCTTCTGAACTCTCACCCCCCTCCACCTCTTTGGATTACACCCGTTTCCAAGGCCTGTTTCCAGGTATACCTTCTCCACGAAGCTTTACTTGGCCACTGGCTACTGCTGCCAGTGAGCTCTCCTCCCTAATGTCTCATCTTCTTAAACTCCCCACGCTCTGTCTGGGCCTTAAGTCTGATCCTCTCCTGGGTTACAAATATGGGGTGTCTTCAGTTCTGCCATGCTGCACAGATTCAAGGGGACCTAGTTTCTCTCATCTCTGCACTCCGGGTAGGTAGCTGGGCCCCATTACTGGCTTTCTTCAAAGGCCTCTGGACTTAATTGTCTGAGAAAAAAAAAAAGACTATCTTGGAGCACACTGGATAGGAGAAGGGACACCAAATGTGTCCTGTTGTGAACCCAGAAGGGCACTCCCAGTTCAGGCTAGAAAGCTCCAAATGCAGTGGCCCTGGCACCCAGGCCCTCCTCAGGTAACACTGCCTCTCCAGTGTCCCTCTTGGGGTAACCACAGCCCCCGGGCAGTTCTCTTTGTCTCTGGAGCATCTTCTTGAACCACAGCCCAGCAGGAGTGGTGGTTCTACACCGCCTGGGTTTCAGTGGAGCTACAGAGCCAGTCAGTCTTCAGCATCAAGAGGCAACTGGAAGGCGGACCTGAGACAGGGTCCCTTTCCCTCTCCTCCTCACGCTGTCCTTTTGAAAGCCGGCTGGCCCTCAGCCCACAGTGGCCTCAACACAGCTATTCAGTGGCTCATAGGGCCTTCTGGCCCTCACACTTTTCTCTGCAGTAATAAGACGCCATGACCTTGGAAACTTCTAGAAGGAGAATTTATTAGGGCTTCCTGTTCCCAGAAGGAAAAGAGCCCATTGCCATTTGGAGAAGTGTCAAGAATGGCGGCAGGCATGGTGGCCTTGTAGCTGGTTCTAGAGAAACCAGAACCCAGTGTATCCCTCCCTTGGCCTCCAGGGGCTGGAAAGCAGAAAGCAGCCTGCAGGACACTGATGCTCTTTCTCCACAGGGTTGCTGAGGAGCAGAGACAGGTGACCCAGTACAGAAGAAGTAGCTCAGACAGCTCAGCTGGAGGCAGGCCTTTCCCCTTCCAGGTAGCCTTTATGTATCCTATACAACACCCGGGCCCACTGGACAACCGTGGGCATCCTGAACCCAATCCATCCCCAGTGTTGTCACAGTGCTCCATGAATTCTCCATGAGCCCTGAGGAAACGGAGCAGCAAGAACTTTGGATCCTGGGTTCCCGAACTGGCCTCTAGGCCCAGGGCCAGCACCATCATGGCTACCTCTGCTACTCCCACTCACACAGCTGGCCTTTGAAAGCAAGTCCTCAATACCGTGTCCTTGGAAACGATTTCCAAGCCATTTCCCCTCTAAGACTATACTTATCTTCAAATAAACTCATAAATGCTCCTATAATGTGGACAGTAATAAACACTAATTTACAAAGCATTTACCTTAGGCCAGACACCATGTGACAGTAATTGAATCTGTAAGACGTCACTATGCAGACACCATTTTGTCCCTGTGGTACAAATGAGGTTACTGAGGCAGACAGGGGCTGGCCAAAGGTAACCTGGTTTATAATAGGCTGAGTTAGTACAGAAACCCATACAGAAATGGCTCCAAAATGTGACTATTCCAGCATGTTACTCAATTCCCACTTTGTCCCTTGCTCAGCAGCCACAAGCTGCAGGATCCCATTGAAGGCTAGGGTGCTTTGGAACCAGATCCAAGTCAAGGCTTGGGGCCTGCACAGGTGACAGAGTAAACTGCCGTCAGGTGGTCAGATCCCTGGAGGCAGTTCAGGTCTTATGCCTTCCTGGGGGCTTGACAGCCTATTACGGCTGGATTAGTGAGCTCTTATAACCCTGCTCCTGCAGGCAGAACAGGTGTGCAGCGTCCATTTTATAGCTGGAACTCCTAGAGCACCCTGCCCTGCTAGACAGGAATAATCCGGGATCCTGATTGCAGTCCTCCATATTTGCAACATCACAGAGACTAACTCTACAGCATAAGCCAATGAATCAGTGGACCTTCAGGTTGAGCTGGGGTGAGCCAAGGACTCAGATGGCTAAAGGAGCAATATGGGACAGAAGGTCTTATGTACTACACAGACGTCCTTCAGGAAGGATAGAAAGACTCAATTCTTCCATAGACCATAAAGTGGTCTATGTATACCATCTGTCTTGTAAAGAAAGTGTTTGGGGCTTGGTCTTTTGATTTAAAAAAAAAATTGTGATGTGTGTGTGATGTGGTGTGGTGTGGTGTGTGTGTGTGTGTGTGTGTGTGTAAAAATACCAAGGCCAAGGCCAGAAAAGGGTGTCAGGGATCCTCCATCACTCTCAGCCTATTCCTTTGAGTCCGGATCTCTCCCTGAATCTGGGGCTAGCATTTTCTCTTCTAGGCTGGAGCCAGCAAGCTGCAGCAGAGCTCCTCAGGTTCCAGGTGATGAAACACAGCCCAGAGCTGGGACACGACGTGTGGAACTCAGAGCCTGGAGTCAGCTGGATTCCTGAGATGCTTGCTTTCCACACCCCCAGGTTGCTCAGCAGACAAGCATCCAAACCACCCTTCCCTTTTCTTTCTTTTTAGACCCACAGCAGGCTTTGAAAGCGACAACAAGACAGGCTGACAGTGTACGATACATTCTTGGTCTAACAGACTGTGTCCAGGGAAAGCTCATCCCCATGCTGTGCCCTAGACCAGCTTAGACACCTAAGTGACAAGGTGGTCATCAGTCTATGGCTGCCGGATACAGCGTTCCCACGCACAGGTTCCTTTGACTGTAGTCTCACAGTCAGGCTAACACACAGGCCACTAGTTGTTCCCTAGTGCTCTCACGGCTCTCTGTATAGGGCGGCCCCTGAGAGCATCTTCAGCATGTCACCTATATACTGATTAGCAACGTCCTTGCTGAGTGGGACCTCAGCTGTCATTGAGCCTAGTGCACCCTTCCAGAGTCCATGGGTTCAGAAGATACCTATCTGTCTTGTGGGTCACTGTTAAGATGATAGATAACACACGGCTCTTTTATGAGCTTAGAATTACAGCTATGCCCACCCTCACCACCCCTCTGCCCCAACATGAACACAGATTAATGTGGTCATGGCCTTGTGGCTTCTTAGAAAAAGAAAATCCTGTTCTTTTCTTCTCTTAGAGATGGATAAAAAGCAGACCTAAAGCAGTAGCGGAGAGGGTAAGTCTCAGTTCAATAAAGCTGAGATGCTCCTACAGGGTTCAAGCCAGAAGGACGGTTCTAGC
The DNA here is from genome assembly GCF_000317375.1 of Microtus ochrogaster. NCBI lineage: Eukaryota > Metazoa > Chordata > Mammalia > Rodentia > Cricetidae > Microtus > Microtus ochrogaster. The sequence continues at coordinate 59,828,878 of NC_022020.1, forward strand.
CAGAGCATATCTGCCCAGCATCGAGATCAGTGCCTGCAGGAGCGCCTCATCTGCTAGCCAAGAGCGAGGAAGCGACTCTCTGATTTCAGTGAGATTGGCTGTCTCCCTAGGGACCTGTGTAGGAAATATCACTGATATGGCACAAGCCGCTCTGGGATTGCTGCCACAGGAAGCCACTTGGGCTGCTCAGGAAGAATAGGGGAAAGGAGAGAACCAATTTCTCTGTAAGAAGAGAAGGGCAGACATGTCCACCTTGTCTGGCACCATCCAGGAGAGGGTGGATGGCCAAGAAAACACTCAACATTCCAGTCTGGGGTGCAGAGACACGCTAAGACTAGATTGGGGACACTGAGCTGTTAGAATTCAAAGGAATTCTTTTTTTTTTTTTCTTTTTTGGTTTTTTGTGACAGGGTTTCTCTGTGTATCTCTGGCTGTCTTGGAACTTACTCTATAGGCCAGGCTTGGCCTCAAGCTCAGAGATCTGCCTGCCTCTGCCTCCCTAAGTGTTGGGATTAAAGGTGTGCGCCACCACCGCCCAGCTTCAAAGGAAATTTTGACTCTGGTCCAGTCCTTAAATATCTGTCACTGGTTCAGCATCTGCTAGGCAACATCTAGACCCCATGCTACCAAGGTGAATGGAGGCATGGCTCTGTCCTTCAGGATACCTTTAGGGTAGCAAGGAGAAAGCCAAAGACAACGTGTCAAGAACATGTCACCAAATCTTGCCTAGAGCCCCAGAATACATGCCCAGGCGGAGCCTGTGTGATCCTCGGTAAGTTCCACCCTCAGTCTTCCTATGATGGGTGTCCTGACAGAAAGGGACACTGAGGCAGACTCACACACACAGGAAGAAGCCATGGACAGAGGAGAGCAGACAGGTGACATCAGAAGCCAGAGGACAACCAGACACAGTGGCTGGTACATGCTTGTAATCCCAACCTAGGGAGGCAGCGGCAGGAAGATACCGAGCTCAGTGCCAGTCTGAACTAAATAGTGATACCCCGCTTAAGACAAAACAGGAATCCAAGGCCCATGAAAGTTGGTCAGCAAAGTACCAGAAGCTAGGGAGACCTTGGTGCAGAGTCCCAGCCACACTGCCAGAGGATCCATCCTTACTCAAACCTGACCTTCCAGCCTGCTGCGGTAAAACCGTCAGCGGGGGTTGTTTAAGATGAACGTTGCTCTTTGTCACAACAGCTCCAGCACAAACACCATTTGTGCACAAATACACTGCATATGTGACAGCTCCATGTGCACACATACTGACCCTGGTTCCTAGGTAGTCGGAACAGGCACCAAACCAGAAATCGGCATTGCAAGCTATGCAAAGGCCCTGAGAGGCGCTCTTTGGGCAAGCATCCTGTGTCCCCATTTTAGAGATGGTCAGTTTTAGGAGGTAGTGCTGGCATCAACCACACTTGGCCCTTATTGGGTTCATGGGAAATTCTTTGGTTCATCCCACGGTTTTCTACTGGAACCCGGGACTTATTGCACCAACTCAGTTGACTGCCAGCCAGGTAAGGGAGGAGTCACAAAAGAACAAGGGAAGTCCCCATGGGAAACAAGGCCACACAGGAGCTCAGAGTAAACCAACCTCAGAGGGGCATAAAGTGCAGCAATCTATGAGGGTTTGTGGGTTCCAGGTCTGCCAGCAAGGTGGCCTATATCTGGTATTTCTAGACGAGGAGAGCAAGGCAAAGCCCAGATGATGGCGGAGACAGGTGGAGAGGAAGGGTACAGAATGTGAAAGGGTTCATTTCACAATTTTCGGGCCTGACTCAGCTAGCTACCTGCTGTGTAACTGCCACTCTACAGACAGCCATGCTGTAGCCTCTGCCCACTGCTGCCAGGCCAGCTGACAGCTCCCGAGAGTGGCAATGTGGGGCATAGTCTCAACTGTGGGGTCTTGGGTAAGTAGTTCATATGGAAGTTATGGGGCCCAGGCAAGAAAACAAAAGCCTTTCTTACTCAAAATAAGAACTTCAAACTGAGCTTGTTGTCCTGTGTGTGTGTACGCGTGTATATCTGTGTGTGTGTGTGTGTGTGTGTGTGTGTGTGTGTGTGTGTGTGTGTGTGTGTGTATGTGTAGCAATACAGGGTGCTGTCTGGATTCTCTGATCCAAATACACTATCGAGCACACACTTCAGGAAGGGAAGACAGGTCATGTGACTGGAGGTTGAGGGGAGCCTTTGACACAGCATGCATGCACCTCTGGGCCACATCTGACTGGTAGAAAACAGTGGTTTAGCCATGATTTTTCCAGAAGCTTCTGTTAAATGGCATTTAACTAAATAATGGACATTCAGGAAAAGAGCAGGACACGCCTGAGGCTGAGACCCACCTTTGATCCCTCATCTCTGCTGATCACCTTGAGTGTACACTCTTTTTCTTACCTATATAGGAGGACAAACACTTAAAAAAAAACTCCTTTAGTTGAAGAATATGGAAATAAATCTAAACTATAATTATATTTCAACTTATACCTGAGCAACATATTAAGAAAATACTAATAGCAACAATAATAACAACCTAGATAACTTTGCATGGCTTCATCTGAGTCCCTTCCAAGTACTGCAAACTTGCCCCTTTCTCCAGTCTTCCAGGGGACTCCTGGAGCCGTACTGGATTCCAGGCTCATTACTGATGGTTTCTCACACATCTCTGCCCATGGCATACTACCACAAGAGACCTCCTCCAGAACTCCTTCTGAACCTTGAGAGATGCCAGCTCCCACTGGCACATAACACCAGCTCCTCTGGCCACTGAGAATTCCCAGGATGGAAGTGACCATTTGTGGTTGGTGCCTATTCCTCTGGGGCAGGTTGTAGGCTGGGGTTCAGTGGGGCCAACCAGTCTGGCTGTGGCTCTACCTGCTCCAGGGCCACTCAGAACCCGCGTCACCACTCCCTGACCCATAGCAGTTAGCCAGCAGATCAAGAGTGGGCCTGGGAACCTGGCATCTCCCCTTTGTTCCCTTTCTTTGGGGCCCAGAGCCAAGCGAGCGAGTGAGCAGCAGGGTTGAGCTCTGCTGTGCTGACAGCTTCATCAGGCTGGTCACCACCTGCTAATTGCATCCTCAGCACCACAAGCCCTTCTTGTCCCCTCCAACTGTAACAGTGATGAAAGCTGCCTGTCACACAGCCTGAGCTGTAGGCTCCAGGGCATTCTAATCCGTGCCGGTACTGAATGCCTGCTCTAACTTCAGGTTCGGTCTAGCCTCTGCTCTTGCTTCTAGTCCACATGGACATGGGATTCAAGAGCATTTTCCAGTCTCCTCAGGGAGTTTGCTGCCTGGCAGCTGGAGGGCTTCATGGTAATTTAGTCTCTGGCACCTAGGCTAACTGGGACAAGGATGGGAACAGCACCTGAAGCCCACAATGGAGAGGATCAGCAGAGGAATCCAGAGGGAGCATAGACCACCCTCTTGCCTCCCTGACATCACAGGAGAAGCCAACAAGGTGATGAGTACCAGGTGACAACCACGGAGTAGTAGGAGGTACTGCCTGTCCTTGTTCTATGGTTACTGCCCAGGTTCCCCTGGAAAGAGGCTGGAATTCATACTATGATGTAAATGACTAACCCTGAGTTTTAACAAGGGAGACAGAGAATAAAGAATGGCCCGAACACTGGGAACCCAAAGACGTACAGAAAGAAGGCAGGACAACACCTGGAAAGGAGTTTTGTCTTTTCCCAGTGTAGGTGCTGCTGGGGGTGCCCTTCTAGGTCAGGGCTAGCTCCTGGAGGACCCCCCCCCCCACTAATGACTGTTGCAAGGAGAGGGCTTGTTTGTCCCAGCAACCTGGCTAACTTAGCCCTGAAATAATCACACAGAAACTGTATTAATTAAATCACTGCTTGGCCCATTAGCTCTAACTTCTTATTGGCTAACGCTTACATCTCAGTTTAACCCATTTCTATGAATCTGTGTATGGCCACATGGCAGTGGTTTACCGGGAAAGATTCGGCACGTCTGTCTCTGGTGGCTCCATGGTGTCTCTCCCCTACTCTGCCTTTCTTTCTCCCAGCATTCAGTTTTGTCTTCCCTGCCTACCTAAGTTCTGCCCTATCAACTAGGCCAAGGCAGTTTCTTTATTCATTAACCAATGAAAGCAACACAAAAACCCCGCCTACCTAAGTTCTGCCCTATCAACTAGGCCAAGGCAGTTTCTTTATTCATTAACCAATGAAAGCAACACACAAACAGAAGGGACTCCTATACCAGATGACAACATAGATTCCTGGTTCCAAGGAAAACTAGGGGCTTGGTGGCCAGAGACTTAGATCTAGTGTCTCTGCTATCAGTTAACTGTGACCTTGGACAAGCCACAGCTCTGGGCCACCCTGGTTTCTGTCTCTACAAGAAGAGGACCCTGGCCTCATCCCAGGATTGGGAAGGTAGTCTCCAGTTGGACCTCATGCCCTGGATGTGCAGCAAGCTGTCCTGGCTGGGGGCCAGAGTTCCACCATTTCTGTCTCTGTTACGGCATCATAGCAGCAAGAGTAGATTCCAGGCTAAATATGGAACCACAGACTCAGGCTTCTCCACCTGTAGGCCTGGCCCAGCTGACGCTGCTGTCTTCCAAGCCACTCCAAATGCTGATTCAGAGACTCTGCGCATGGCCAAAAGCCAGACGGGTCAGGAGGGCCAGGGCAACAAAGAACTTCCAGACACATCAAAATCCAGCAGTGTGAGGCACTCCCCTCTAACGCAAAACAGGCACGTGCCTGCCCATTAGTTCAACAGCTCAGAAGAGCAGAAATGCCTGAGTCTTGGAATATACCAGTTTGTTTCCAACAAAGGAACAGGGACACAATAAAACAGGAGAGTGCTCTCTGTGAGGCAGGACATGTAGGATGAGGTATAAGACCTCTCTCTTTAAATAAGACCATGTGACTTGGCACCACATCCTCACACAGACACTGGAGAAGTACTCCATTGCTGAGATCATGCTCATGGGAGGCTGAGGTCTCAGAGGGAGGCCAATTTCCCATCTACAGACTCAAGCTAACTCTAGCCCAAGTGACGCAGTATGAGTCACACCCCCCCCACACACACTCCTATCACAAATGCAGTGGGTATCTACCATGTTGCCAGAGGCTCACATGTGTCCTTCTACAGATCTCCTTGAGCCTTAGTTGATGGGGTCACACAGGCTTAGGATAGGCCTAAGAAGAGGGGATCTGGACGTGGATACATACAGAGAAGACTATGGGAAGGTGGGAACGCAGTAAAGAGACACGTTATCACCAGTAGAATGAAGCTGCAAAGCATTGTGGAAGGTAGAGGGAGTTGGCACGCACATAGGAAATAAGAGAGAGAAAAGAGAAACTGTGCTAGAGCCTCCATTCATACTGTAGCCCAGGGAGGACAGAAACAGTAGAAGATGATTCAAACTCTTGGCAAGCCTGCGTTCTCCACCAGTTGGGAGAGGGGCAAGGAATGGTGAGAAGGGGGACAATGGCCCTGAGGAGATCCCCTCACAGGCGGAGCTTCTTCCCGCTTAAATCTGAAACAGAGGTTGCTTTGGAGAAGGCAGAAGCAACAGATCCAGAGAGAGGATGCAGCCTGAGGCTAGGCAGAGGAACCAAAAGCTACCCATCCTGGTGGAGGAGACCTGGGAAAGAGGAGGTGGCAGAGCAGGGCAGGCAGGGAAGCCAGGGGAGGCAGCTGGAGGGCCATAGGTAGATAGATAGATAGATGGATAGTAGGAAGCAGTAGATAGATAGATAGATGGATGGATGACGGACGGACGGACGGACGCACGCACGCACGCACGCACGCACGCACGCACACACACATAGATACAGATGATATATACAATGTGAGCCCCAGCATTGGTTCAGGGACTAGTTAGGTGACAAGATAGTCACCCAGACAAGGAATGCAGACTGGAGTCATGAACTGGATTTAGGACTGCCACTCTGACACAAATGAGGTGCAGCTGTCCTGAGCTGGTGGTGGGGGCAACAGGGCCAAGGTACAGGGTAGCTGGGGAAAGCTGGAACTAGGATTTCCAAAGTTCCCAGCATTGACAGACCACGGAGAACAGGTCCCTGGAGAGGACGGTGATCACAAATGCCGGGAGAGCAGGGGTATGCGGGATGTCTTAGTCAGGGTTACTACTGCTGTCGTGAAACACCATGACCAAAGCAACTTGGAGAGGAAAGGTTTATTCTGCTTCCACCTCCAGGCAACAGTCCATGACTGAGGGAAGTCAGAAAAGGAACTCAAACAGGCAGGGTCCTGGAGGCAGGAGCTGATGCAGAGGCCGTGGAGGGGTGCTGTTTACTGACTGCTCGCTCCCCCTGGCTTGCTCAGCCTGCTTTCTTATAGAACCCAGAACCACCAGCCTGGGACAGCACCACCCACAATGGGCTGGGCCCGCTCCCACCAGTCATTAAGAAAATGCTCTACAGGCTTGCCCGCAGCGCATCTTACGGAGGCATTTTCTCAGTTCTCTCCCTCCTCTCAAACAACTCTAACTGTGTCAAGTTGACATAAAATCAGCCGGCACATGGAGGGCAGGACTGGAAGCAGCAGCA
>NC_022020.1:59835521-59842261 GCF_000317375.1 Microtus ochrogaster
GCAGTCTGAGGGTGAGGGTGCCCTTCATGGGAAGGCCACCACGATGGGCAAAGCAGAGTGCCCATGGACCTGGCACTTAGGCCTCCCATGAGGGGACAAGATCCTTGAAGGCTTGTTCATTTCTGAGTCCCAGGAAGAGAAACTCCACAGTCACTAAAGGCAACACTGAGGGGGTGGCAGGGGCCCCAAATCAGCTCACAGCTGCCAAGTGTGTCCACGCCTTCTCAACGCTGCTCTGCGGCCCCGAGGGCTTCCGTGGTGAAACGTGGAACTGAGGACTGGTCATGCTGATGCGTTCCTGTTTTCAGACGCACTTTACAGTATCATTAAGGCAGAATTTAGCGAAACGCAAAAACACATGTACAAGATTTGAAAATTTTGCTTCTGTATAACCTTCTATATAAAAAACAAAAAATAAAAAATCAAAAGTCAGTCTTAACATTATGTTTGTGAATACGTACATATTATATATACCATATATGTAATATATAAAACATATATTATGTAACTACATAATATATTATATATTTAGGTCTCCAAAAATATATTATATAGCTAAAGTTTGGATTGCAGATATTTCAAACCAAGAATGATTTAGGTCACAGCAGCCTCTCATTTTGCTGGGAAGTTGGGTGGCCAGCCAAAGTCATGTCATTAATTAATGACATAGCCAGGACCAGACCACACCTCCTGAAGTACCCCAGCTTCTGTTGCTACCACATGCTCCAGCGCAAGTCAAACTGATGCCAACAGTCACAGAGGCCATCTCAACCCTGCTGGTGCCCACAGAAGGGGCCGGGAGGCTCCGCTGTGTTACCAGCTGTACTATCGGTGGCTGGGGTCCTGATTTTACAAGGCTTGGCTTTGTTGTACAGAATTGCAGATACCTCCATGCCATGGTGCCATGTCTTACATGGAAAGCTCTCCAAAGGCCGTGTGTTGATGGTTCCCCCCACCCAGTGTGCTGCTTTGGGGAGGGGGTGGGAAGTCTAGGAGAGAGGGAGAGGTTTTAGGGTCTTGAGGTCACACCCTTGAGAGGAATCATGAGATGCTGATCTCGTCTCTCTCTTGGCACCTTGGCCAGGAGTTATTTCACATGTCCCCATCCTGATATTGCAGCCTCAACAGACACCCAAAAGCAACAGGGCCTGCGGACCTTGGACTAAAATCTTCGGAACTGACAGCCAAAAGCCTTTTTTTTTTCTATTTATAAGAGGATTATCTCAGGCATGCACCACAGTAACAGCCAACTAACACAGGTCACGTGCTAGCTGTGGGGGTCACACGGTCATGCAGTTGTGTTTGGGAGGGGGACTGCTGAGGGGGCAGGCAGACTGAGCCCAGCCACACAGCACCTGCTGCATCCGACATCAGAAATGCGGTATGTCTGCTGGGGTCTTTCCTACAGACCCACCGTGGCCTGGTTCCACTCTGGAGTCAATTTATTCCAAGTTCCAATTGGACTCCAGGGCAAGATAACTTTTCTATAAACTGCAAAGGACTTGAGCTTCAGATGAAAACTCTAATTATAATAAAGGGGGAAACTAACATAAATATTTCCATAAAAGAGCAAAGAACGTAAAAAAAAATAAATTTGCAAAGAGAGAAATCATTTAGAGCAAGCTGGCCAGTCATCAAAGAAATCGAGAAGGAAACTGTGACACCGTTTCGCCCTTATCAAATCTGGAAGAGCAGCCAGGAAGGCTGACCCAGGAGGAAGGAAACACATTTTCTGTCTGGAATGGGAGTGAAAGCAAGCCCGTGGCCTGTCTTCTGCAGAGCCGTGTGGAGCAAGTGTTTAAAAAGCTGTTTGAATGCATGCACAGCTTAACCTGACCTACGAGCACGCACCTGGCCAACTGTCTCGGAAGTGTGTGCAGAGGCCACTGCCCCGGGACAGGTGTCCGCTAACTCCTGACTTCTCTGAGAAGTCACTGACATATCACCGAGATCTGACGCAAAGGGTATTTGCTTTCTGAGCTGACTGTAAAGAGCTGTGCCATCAACCTAGGGGAGGAAACACCGAAAATGCCATAAGCCAGTTATGCGGCATCCACATCCAGAGGTTCACTAGCCACGACAGAGCCGTTCAGAACCCTGGCAGGCCAGCTGTTGGATCTCTATGAGCCAAGGTGCCACCCTGGGAGGAGAGACAAGCAAACCTGCCCCTTAGCACCATTGCATGGCCTCTCTCTTCCCTGGACTTCACATCTCCAGGATGACACAGCCCCAACTAAGGATAGGACAACAGTGTCACAGCTTTGGGTTAGTACAGACTCCCCAGACAGAGTGTGGGGAACGACACCTGCCACAGTGGAAAGGAGCAGAAGACTGGTGTGATCCACAGTAGGTCATGCCATTGAGGGAAGGTGTGGGGTATGAAGTCCAGGCTGTATCCCCTGATCCAATGTCACATACTAGCATCTTCCCAAACTCCCGGAGGCCAAAACAAGTCAAGAGCAAGAGAGCATCACTTCAGGGATTCAGGGACAGGGTGAGACCCAAGCCAAGCCTTTGTGTTGTGGCTTGTGAAGGTTCTCTGGGTCTCAGGTCACTCCCGCCGCTTCCCTTCACAGGCTCCACCCTACAGAGAACACAGCCACACGGGACCACAGGAAGTGAGCTCCACTACAACAGACCCATGGTGGCCTCCAGGTATGGAGTCATCTTCATTTTGATTTCCTCAGTGATGACACAGGTAAAAAGCATTTGCCCAAACCCCTCAGGCCATGCACTACACGCCCTGTATCCTAGTCTATGTAGATGCTACTTTGGTGAGGCCTGGTTGCTATAGATTGAGACGGAATAAAGATATACAGCTCCCGGAAACAGGATCTGCAATGACAATCACACAGAGCCTTGGAGACTGCCAGAGAAGTGGGATCTGGGATCTGGGATCTAGGAGTTACCACAGGAGATCTGCAATGAAATCAGTAGGTGCTGGGTCACTGTGGGCAGGTCACTGGCCCTCTCCTGCTGTTGCTTTCCTTACCTATAACTACATCGGGTGTGTGCTTTTTCAGCCCACGAGCTTAAGAACACTACAGGCTCCTGGGCTCTTGTCAGCTGTTGAACTACACACACCTGGGTCCTAGGAACCTACATTTTGATGAGGTCCCTGGCTGTTAGCAATGGTCAGGGCCCAGGCCAACATTTGGCAACAATAACAATGTGTTTATATAGATGTTCTGGTTTCCAGAGTTAACAGTGCCTGGTTCCATATAGGAAGAATAACATTCAGCCAGAAGAATAACGTAAACAAACAGGCTGGGCAGGACAGAGTGACAGAAACGCTTTGGCTTAGAGTCTCTCTCATCTGAACCTTGCATCTCAAAAGTGTGGCCATATATTCATCTGTGCACTTTGTGTGCTGCTCAAAAACATCCAGGACATGTTGTTAAGCCCATGCCCTTCTGTAGTCACCTTGACTACGGTGGGGGTACAGGACAGAGCTGTTTTCTTCTACATCCATCCCTTGAGACAAGGGGTGTTTTTCCCTGTCTCCTCAAGGTTCTGGGGAAAGCCAACAGACCAGCATCATGAAAATCCCCATTCTACAAAGCACATGGTTCGGCCTGGGCTCCCTACACACTATAGAAGTGTCCTGCCTCTTCCCATCACCCCTCAATCCATCTCCAGATTCCTTGTCACTTGCCCTTCCCAAGAGTCGTATGTCTCCTGCCCCTCCAGGCCTGGCTCAAGCCAGGCTGCCTATCCAGCCCCCACTGCTCAGCTGTCTCTCGCTAACAGTCTACAAGCCCTCCCAACTTCCGGATGGACAGGTCCACAGGTCCTCCCTCCATGCATGTGGGCTGTGGAGGACGCACAGGGATGAGCTAGGCAGACTCGGAGCCTTCGCAGACCTGCTGACCTTGTTTGAAGATGATTAACACACTAATTACAACACAGTGTGAGTAAGGAAGTCATGTGCAGCAGAGGGCATGCTGTCTGGTAATTACAAACCTACCGTGGTGCTCTCTAAAAATAGTGCAACTCCCTCCCCTGGCAGTCTAGGGACCCAAGAATAAAGTAAGCTGAATTCCCGTTCCCCTGAGTCTGGTGTCACTCACATACCGCCACATATATCAGAGGCCTAAACACCTCACAGTGCGCACATGGGCCAACCAGGGCTGAGGCTGCATTCCTGACCCTACAGTTGGTCCTGTCTCACCTTTCAGGAGGCCTGAGGATCTCAGACTCATCACCCAGACCCCACCCAGTCATGGCTGAGACATCTCCCAGGGCCAGGTAGCAATGGGACCCACAGCACTGCTCAGTCAAGTCCCCCAGCCAAGCTGTCTCTGGAGGGTCAGCATCTCCGACAAGCACTCTCCTCCCCTCCCACACCATTGCCAGCACGGAAAGTCAGTGGGGGACAGATGAAGAGGCATATGTATTCATCTCTAAAGTGATACAATGGTCTGCTTTGCTTCCAACTCCCGAGCAGGAGGTCTGAGACCAGACAGGCTCTGTGCTTCAGTGAATACATCACAGCAGACAAATTGCCTTCAGCAGTCGGGAACACCCCACCCTAGTGCCAGTCTCCCTAACCCCCATCCCTCTGCTGTCATTTGCTGGTTTCAGCTGGCTATGAGGCCCTCTAAGAGGACAGAGTGTCCTGTACGGAGATGCACAGCACACAGAGGGCAGGTCATTGACCACATGAACATCAGACACCCACGAGGCAAAGGGACAACCTTGAGGCAGGGGCATCGAAGGTAGGAGAGACAGCATGATGTACACAATAACTACAGAATTAGCACCTTCATCCTGGAAGCTTGCAGTTAGGTTCCCAGGGAGTTCTGTGCAAATAACTCTCCTGCTTTCTCTTTGGTCCCAATCCACTTAAATGCCAGCTCCTGATGGCCTTCCTAGTCCTGTTGCCTAACTAAGCCTCCACCTGGGACACCAGGACCCCCCTCACACGGGGGTATGGCCACTTCCTTTCTGGCTATGTCTCTCCTCTACTGCTCCACAGAGGCCAAGTCACACAGGAATTATTTAAGAGAAGACAAGGGAGTCCTCTCTCTCTCTCTCGAAAAGCCTCCTTCCTCCCTCCATCTGCCCAACCCATCGTTCCCCCAGAACTCCCATACTCCTCAGATGCAAAGCTGGCCCTGCCTTGGCTCACATGACCTATGGCCATTTCCCCTTGCCTAAAAGCCCCAGCACCGACATCCACTTCTTGTCTGCACTTCCTTAGCCATGCCTTTCCTGTGTCAAGCCTAACTCCTCCCTGGAGCGGAACACTCTCCACCCAGGTGGGTAATAATAACATCCGGGTACCAGGGGTGTAGGAAGACTTAGCAATCATTCTCCAAAGGATAAGGATGCTCACACTGGTCTTCAAGCTCTTGTAAGAGACAAACCATTGGGCTCAACACCGGTCTAGCCTCTGGTTTTTGGCCTCTTCAGCAGTGTGAGGTATGGGTTCCATCTCATGAAGTAAGCCTTAAATCCAAATTTTAAGATGTGGCCATTTACTTCCATAACGTCTGTGCCACTGCTGCACCAGTAAACCTTGCTGGCAGACCTTTGCTGTTGTAGCCTTGTCAGTAGCCTATGATTTCGGCGGTTCCATGGGACCCCTTTGACCAACAACTCAACAAGATGCAACCCATTCCTGGCACTGGAGGTTTTTCCTAGTGGCATAAGATGTGAGGCCAGAGCACTGTATATACTGACTCCATTTAAATTCTTTGTATATATTTTAGGAAGCTTCTAACTAGTAAGTTCACATAAGGGTTTTCCAAAGGACTTTAGTGTTTGTTGTCCTTCCCCATATTTCCTCCTGTACCTTATCCTGGGAGAAATGTGGACACAAAGTCCCACCTCTAACTAAGAAGCTATTTGCAATTCCTAAGGGAAAATCCATTTTCTCCAATGGAGTATCACACCACTGTGGATATCAACCATACACTAAGGCAGGCCCCATGCTCAGGAGCAGTTGGCCAGCACAAAACAGACTCGATGTGCGTGTGTGTTTGGTTTTTGTTTGTTTTTTGTTTTTACAGAGAAAGAAAGAACATGAAGTTGGGTTGGGGGGGAGGTAGGAGGCTCTGGGAGGAACTGAAGGAGAGGAAAAAATATGATCAAAATATATTTAAAACAAAAATTAAGGGGAGGGAGGAAGGGAAGGAGAGAGGAGGAGGGAGAGAAACCAAAGGCAGGAGGGACGGGCTACTGTAGCCCAAGAGTACTCTGAACAGGCATGCTCTTCCCAGCTACCAGGTAGCAGAGAAAGCACTCCCTACCCCAGCCTGGATGCCCTCCCTTCTGTGTCAAATGGAGAAAGTGGCAGTGGCTAAAGGATGCCAGAAAGCATTTGTAGCGATAACAAGGAGAGGGGATCCTTCAGCTCCACTCTGGGCGCAGGCAGAAAAGGAGGGAGCGGGGAAGGAGGTTCTTGGAACAAAGAGATGCCACAGGACCAGGTGAAGCCAATCTGCACATTTAAGTCTAAGAGCAAAGTATCATTGGGAGAATAGGGAGGGATGCTACATACATCATTCTGGGATGTAGGAGGCCTCAGGGCTTTTTACAAAAACAACAAACAAACAAAAACCCCTCTATATTCAGGCCTGATAGTCTGAAAACAGCACTAGCTATATCTGGCCTTCTCTCACTGTGAAATGGAAAAACTAGAAGAACAAGTGCCTGAGATCTCATGATGCCGGAGAGAGATGTGTGTGTGTGTGTGTGTGTGTGTGTGTGTGTGTGTGTGTGTGTGTGTGTGTGTG
>NC_022020.1:59842361-59858015 GCF_000317375.1 Microtus ochrogaster
TGTGTGTGTGTGTGTGTGTGTGTGTGTGTGTGTGTGTGTAACAGCCTGACAGCATCAGGCTAGCATGTCAGTCCATGAAAAGAAGGTGAATCACAGCCATATTGTGCCAGAACCTCAGTTCCAGACATCAGTGTGCATCTAGGAGGGCACCATAGCTGAGAGAAGCCCTGAGCCCATGCCTTCAAGTTGGTGGCTGGTAGCTAACCTTCTATGAATCTCACCCTACTGGGGGTGTTCCAGGAGGTCAGAACTCTACCAACACTCTGCCGGAGGCCCAGCACTTCAGGTGCAGAGTGAACACTGAGAGCAGACTACAGGACAGGGGCATAGACAACCTAGCAAAATTTATATCATGTGAGAGGGAGCTGGCACACCGCAACAGACAGGACCAGGGCGCCCAGGGAAGCGTAAAGTAACGGTCACAGTAGAGAAGGTCTCTGAAGAGTGGGGTCAAGGTTAAAACCTTAACTTCCCATTAGGCCTGATTCTAGGACACAGAGAATCCAGCTGGTATCAGGCATGATGAACATTGAGGTCCCAAGGTTGGGACTGCTAAATGTTGGTGGCCAGGATGCTAAGAGAAAGGAACCGGTCAATTACAACTCCATCGCTAAGAATTATTGAAGACAGATACATCTCCAGAGAAATCAGATTAGCGGTTCCCCAGGGCTGAGGGGATAAAGAGTAACGGGGAGGTGATGAGAAGGTCCTGGTATCAGATGGTAGTGATGGCTACCAACACTGTGAACACATCAAACCTAGCTACTTTACAATGGTAGGTTTCATGGCATATACATTTTATCTCACTAAATCTTGTAATATGAAAGAAAAGTAGGCCGGGCAGTGGTGGTGCACACTTTTAATCCCAGCACTTGGGAGGCAGAGGCAGGCGGATCTCTGTGAGTTTGAGACTGGCATGGTCTATAAGAGCTAGTTCCAGGACAGCCAGGGCTGTCATACAGAAAAACCCTGTCTTGAAAAACTGCAAAGAAAAAACAAAAGAGGGAAAGAGGGAGGGAGGGAGGGACGGAGGAAGGGAGGGAGGGAGAAAAAAAGGAAAAGCAGTTAGGGAACTGAGAGACACTCAGAGGCTCTGGCACTGAGTGTCAGTGCCCTGATAAAAAATAACCTAAGAGAGGAAGATGGGATGTGAGGACGGTCACATCTCAGCTGGGATCCTCACTGCTGCCTCTGGGTTGAGATTTTTCTTGTGAAAAATGGACTACTATAAGCTTGTTTCCTACCAGATATGGTTTTGGACACCATACCCAAACCCCTTTACCACCCGCTGGGCCTGACACAGGAATGTGTTTCAGACCTCACTGTGGCAGCATTGACCTAGAGCTACAATACCCCAGATCCATCTGCCTGTATCAGGGCAAGCTCTGTGTCACACCTGACCTGACATCCCAGCACACCTCTGCCTTTCTAGGTCTTCCTAGAAGAATGAAAGCCCTGAGTCCAGCTTGATAAGGGGCCAGCAGGAGCCCTCCCACCTGTGCTACACAGACATCTTTCAAATGGGGTAGATGCCATGTCTCTGTAGCACTGCCTAAGCAGATGGTTCTTCTCCCTTGGAGGCCCCGTTTGCACATTCACTGTGGGGCTCACTATACACAGTATTCCAGTATCACACTTTCCACATCAGTGGATCTCAGCGTACCAATGATACTCAGCAATTACAGCCTTCTAGAATAGTCTCTTCTCAGGGCAGAAGCCAGAAAACAGAACAAAATCATACATAAAGGACAAGTTCTGAGCCCCTCAGTACAGGACGATTATGAAACAGAACCAGAGATTATAGTCAAAATAGAGGAATCTGAAAAGGCGGAAGGAGAAGACGCCACCCACCTATGCCCTTTTGTCCTGTGTCTTTGGGTCACACACACATATCCAACACATAGGATGCCATGGAGCCTAGTGTTTCATGAGGTTTTACTATCACTAGGTAGCTTAGTGGACATGAAAGCAGGGGCTCTTTCTGGCCTGGGGTGGCTTTTCACCTACTTATTTTTTGCTATTTGTGTTGCAAAGAAAGAAGACTCACCAGGGAGCAGGATGCCAGGATGAGAGCGGTGGAGGAGGGACAAGCAAATGTCCTCAAAGAACTGAAGGGCCCATCTCAGGAGAGGTCATCACAGCACTGCCCACCCCTACCCTAGACACTCAGTGGTTGCTCGTTCGTCTATGGTTCAAGCTTACCAGGAACAAACAGCAGGTCAGAGGAGGCTGGGTCAACTACAGGGAACGAGGTGACACTGCATGGGCTGGCAGCCAGGACAGGCTAGACTCAAAGGCACACATGTGACCTTCCAAAGGTCAAGTCTGTGAGTGACCACACTTCCACAGGACACGGGCCACTTCTCAGCATGCTTGGCCAGGCAGGCAGCACATCTGGGCACACTGTGGACAGGGCTACTGTCAAGGTCATGGACGGTCGAGCCACAGACTCAGTATTCTCTAGCAAGCTCTCTAACCTAAGGTCAGCTGTCCCACAGGCATGCCTCCCCACCCGCCCAGCATGCCATGGGGCCCTCTGCACATCTGTGGTGGCCTCTCGAGGGCTAAGAGCAAGGCCTGGGCTCAGCAAAGCACTTCACTGCCTGAGGTCTGTGCTGAGCAACAACATCCCTCAACAGCTCACCCTGGACAGAGATGAGACCTGCAATGCGGAGGCTGCCACTGACCGAAGGCAAGCATCATGGACATGTGTACAAAGTGGCTTTTGTAAAAACACATGCACTCATCATGTGTCAGTGACAGGCCTGAGCAACTGCAGAGAATAAACACCACAGGAGTGCAGGGCCAGGCCAAAAGGCTGAGTGTCGGGGACCATCCACCCCTCCAGCCTCACTGTGGGGCTGAGGGATACCTATCATCAACGCTAACTGTGTGGTACTGGCCTCTGACGTACCCGTGGTACACCCTTAGCTCTGTGCACTGTGCAGGATCTGACTGCATTGTTCCTAAACTCCTGAAAGGCAGAGAAGAAGTGAAAATTAATCCAATTAAAGGTGATGCTGTTCACAGGGAGGGAAGTTCTGGCATGCTGCCGAGAGTCTCTCCCCAGCCAGCTTTCGGGGCACAGGGTTTGGAGACAGCGAGTGGAGGTTGAGGTCCTGTCGCCCAGTTGTATCATTCCAGGGACAGCTGTGCAGGGGGACCTTACCTAGCGTTGTGAGGGCACCTGGGAAAAGATGGAGATCAAGAAAAGTAAACCTGGCATGCTCTACAATGGCCCACTGCACTGATGCTGAGCTCGGCCTCCTTGGGAGAAAGAGAAGGAGCCTGCATCCTGCACCCCAGAGTCCTGGCACAGATGTGAGATCCCATAGAGGGAGGTCCCAAAGTCCCATCCCCAGCTCCTGGACCCTCTCGAGACCTTTCTCATATGGACCTAGACACAGCCTTCAAGGGGACAGATGACTAACTGACATGTGTATTCCTCCACTCTAGAGACTAGAGAGGAAGCCATGTTGGACTAGGGTACACACAAAGGTACCCCAAGAGTTAAGAGTCTAATAGTCCAGAGCTGTCTCTGGTGAGACAGGCACTGACTGAGCAGTCTGAATGTTCCCTCGTGTGTGACCTTCTGCTCCATGCCACTGTTCCTGCTCAGGGTCTGAGCCCGGGAAAGCCTGGTGGCTTTGCTCTGGAGATCTGGGGAACCAGTACCTTAAACCACCCTACCCACATGCAATTACCAAGCAGAGAGGAAGCCCAAGCCAATCAGAGAGTCATGTCCTGGAGAGACATGGGAGGTTCTAGCTACCCTGGCTGATAACCTCTCGACAGAGAATCCCTCCCCAACTATAACCCTTAGCCAAAATGGAGAATTGTGAGTAAGTAATAAAAACGCCATCACTTTAAGGCATTAATTCAGGTTAAATTCTTTAATGGAGGATTAGACAAATAAGCAAAGAGGCTGCAAAGAAGAAGAAAGGGAAGTGAAGCAAGACAGAGTATTAGGGAGGACAGCCAGAGATCTCTGGAAGGTCATTACAAGACAAGAGTGTTAGGGAGGACAGCCAGAGAGATCTCTGGAAGGTCATTACAAGACAAGAGTGTTAGGGAGGACAGCCAGGGATCCCTGGAAGGTCATTACACCAGACAAGTGGTACTCCTCCACACACAGCTGCCAGGGGACCAGAGACCTCCTTCTTGGGGGTTGTGGCAGGAAGGCCACCTGACTAAGACAGTGGCAGGAAGAAGCAAGCTGGGGGTTGGCTGAGAGGAGGTGAGATTTGGCAAGCTGACGGCAGACTAGGCCTAAGGACCATCAGTGACCTTGGATGCCATTCCCTGGAAGGTGACTGGGGCAGCTCAGCATTAATGTGTCCTTCTGCTCACTGTGTGACAATACTAGCCTCCTGGAGGACAGAAGACAGAAGTGTGGCACAGTGCAGGGTATAGAAGCCAGGTAAGCATGGAGTAGGTTATATTTGTGCAGTCAGCGTGCTAGGGCACGGCAGGTGTGGCCCTCCTCCATGGACCTGACCTCATGTCCCCCTCCAGCTCCCAGTTCCCTCCTGCAACCCATGGGATCAAGAGCTCCCACTACAGCATCTGCCTGCCATGGCTTCCCATTTCTGCATGGGAAGTGGGTGCTTGAGTAATCAGGGGGACATAGGGAGAAGAAGCTGGATAGCTTGCCATTTGCAGTTCCTTTAGAAAACGTGGAAACTGCAGATTCCACAGTAACCTATGTTTATAGGTATAAACACACACTAGGGGAGACAAGCGCACAGATGTGACTTCACTATCAGGTGAGCGTTTTGGAGACGCGTGCCAGGGGTGGACCTATGGGACAGATTCGGGGGACAAAGAGAGTCACTTGGAATGCTTCTGCTGTTGGGTCCTACAGCCAGAAGTTTTGACCTGCCTGAGTAAGTTAGCAGACACAGCTGGTGGAGGCCAGTCTGCGGCTCTGGGCTTCATGATGAGGCCCAAATCCTGCATAGTCTACGCAGCCCCCATGTCCATCTGCAGCCACCTGCCCTCTACCCGGGAAGATGGCCGATTTTCACACCGTTCTTACACAGCCGCTGCTGGAGCAGAGGAATGCCGAAGCCCTCCCAACCACAAACCTTTTCTTCTCTTACTTGTCCTCTCCAAGGTGACCTCTCCAGGGTGACCTAAGTCCCACAAGCAGCATTAACCGCCAAGGAAATAAAACAAGGACACTGTCGATACCCAGATCGGCCTAGATCAGATTCCTGAGCCACCTGACAGCGGTGCAAACTTGGACAACTCAGCGAACCTCTCTGGGCTGCAGTTTCTCTAGTTATAAGGTAATCAGATTCACCTTTACCTCAAACAGCCAGGGAAGAGACCCAGGCTCCTCTCATCTCCTCTCCCTGGGCTCTGTGATGGTTGATTGTTTACATTAACATGGTGAGGCTTAGACACTCAGTCTCTGGGTTCGACTCCTCTGGCTGTTGATATGAAAGCATATTTCATATGTGACTAACATCTACACTGGGTTGACTTTAAGTAAAAATAAAAGACTGTCTATAATGTGGGTGAGTGCCATCCAATCAAAGGCCACAAGAACGAAGATTTCTCAAAGAGGCGGGAATTCCACCTCAAGACGATATAAGCATCCTGTCTGAGTTTCCGACATACAGCTTTGCAGATGAAGAATACAAGACTAACCTCTACATTACTCCCTCCGGACCTCAGCGTGCCAGCGCCCACAATCACATGCGCCATAGCCGGTGCTATTCTGCTGCTGTTTTCTGGAGACCCTGACTGAGTCAGGAGCTAAATGTGGTTTGCTTGGTGCACAGGGTCAAGCCCCAAACAAAAGACTGGCAACCACAGAGCGGACAGGAAGATAAAAGCTGACAGAGCCATGTGTCAGAACGTCACGCACCCAGAGGGAACTAGGAAGGGTTAGTGTTGACGTCATGGAAGGCAGCTACAGGGTTCCTACGTAGAAGACACAGAAGAGCATTCTCAGGCCAAGAAAGGAGAACTGAGAGGAGAAAGGAGGTTGGCGCCTGCTGTGCTCAGAACTCTACCGCTTTCTGCTGATAGCAAATACATCCGCTATGGGAAAATAATGTTAGTGATGCCTTCACCTCCCCATGGGCAGGGGCGTGGTCGGGAGTTTAAGTGTTCTACGGGAACTGAGGGCGCTGGGTGGAGGACAATGAGACTTCTCACAGAGCCTTGTCCTCTCTCATCCGCTGGGAACTGTCAATCATAAAAGATTCTGACAACTTGTTAACCCCAGGAGGGAGAAGCTGCGAAGGCTGTGAGGAGATGGGAACGGAGTGAACGCTGGAGTTCCGCTGTTTGCAGACTATACCAATTCTTTAAAAAAAAAAAATTACTGAGGCAAAAGTCACATGACATGAAGTTAACAAACTTAGGCATCCTAAAGCACAACCGAGGCGCATTCAGCACTTCTGTGTCATTGCAAAACTGGTACCGAGACACTGCCATTGCCGGACTGAACATCCTAAGCTGTGGCTCTCCACTTCCGCTTCACCGGCATGCTAAGCGCTCATCTGTAGGCTGTCTCTACTAACTAAGCAATTGTGGAGACTCCACGTAGACTTGGTATATAGCATGTGGCTAGGTGCCTGCCTTCTTTGACCACACGGTCAGCCGACTTAACGTCAAACAGATCACTTATTATCTGTGATGTGTGTGGTCCTCCGGTTGGTGAAGCTCTGTTACACTGTAACATGTATGAATATTTTGTTCCTTTCCACGGCTGAAGAATAACCCAGCCCATGGCCATACCACATTTCCATTTACCACTCATCTCATGACCGACACCAGGTTACTTCACAGAAACTTTTTTATGTTTTATCTTTAGTTTATTTTGAACTAAGTATCCTGTCTCTTCAAGTCAATTTTAAAATTGTTTCTAAGCAGGATGTAGTAGTGCCCCACTCCTATAATTCCAGTACTCAAGAGGCCGAGGCAGGAGGATCATGAGTTTGAAGCCAACCTGGATAACACATTCTCCATAAACATAAAAACAAACAAACAAAAAATGTTTCTCTTAGAGAAGACCGGATGGAGACATGGGGTAGATTGACTGAAAAGTTCAAATCTTGAAAAAAAAAATAGTGAAAAGCATTCAAAAAATATAAAACGGAAGTAGACAATAAGTCATAATCACACAATTTTACAGAGAAATATTGGGAATGCAGCATCCCACATATTTCATGATTGCTTCAAGTAGAAAAGTATTCAAGTCCTGTCTAAAATGAAGCATAGGGCACAAACCTGGGCTGTACCAGGCATCTGCATCCATGCTGCAGCGAGGGGTAATAACACCCATCGCTGCTGCACACCGACCTCAGACTGTTCCCAAGTCTCCACTGACTTTACCAAGCTCCCTTAGGATGGTGCCGAGGCTTCCGCTTCCAGTGTGTGCCCAGAGCATCCACAGGGTACAGCCCTGGGCAGAAGGTGCCACTCAAGCAGGGTCTAATTAGACCAAGGTGCTCTAATTATCTCCTATCAGGCCCCGCCTCTTAAAGGTGCCGCCACCTTCACACCATTGCACTGGAGACCTAGCCTGCGATACTCGTACCCCAGGGGACACAGTACATCCAACCATAACAGGCTCCTCTGGGTCCCTATCACGTTCACTAATCCCCGCAGCAACAACTACCACACACCATATGGTGCCGAGCACCACAGAGAAAGAAGGCATGGAGCCCAGTCCTCGGGGAGCAGCTGGTCCTCAGGGAGCAGCTGGTCTTCCGAGCCCATTCTTACGGCATGCCATCACTACAGCTGTCAGCTGACTCTTTGCCATCCATCTCCCCACTCTTCCTTACCACTAGAACCGGGGCTGCGGTGCTCAGGGGAAACGCTGCACTCCCCAGACCCACTTAGGAATGGAGATGCCAAGTGAGAACTGAGTGCTGTTCATCCTCCTCGTGGAGAGTGTGGTTGGGGTAGGTTGTAACGGCTCCTCGTACTTGTCAACTGGACACACGGAGGGAGAGGGAGCCTCAGTTGAGGAACTGCCTCCATCAGACTGGCCTGTGGACACATCTGTGAGGCATCTTCTTGTTTGCTAATAGATATGAGAGGATCCGGCCCACTGTGGGCAGCACCATCCCTAGGCTGGTGGCCCTCGGGGATGTAAGAAAGCAGGCTGAGCAGCCAGTCAGCAGCGCTCGTCCATGATCTCTGCTCCAGCTCCTGGTTTAAGCTCCCTTCTGGTTTCCAGGGATGGACTATAACCTGCAAGCTAAAATAAACCTGCAAGGACTATAACATCCTCAAGCTTTGGCCTTGGTGTTTTATCCTAGCAACGGAGAAGCAAGCTAGGACATGGCTAAAACTCCAGAAAGCAAGTTCAACAGCAAGATGACCTTTTGTAAGTAGGCACATTGGCACGGGACGAGCAAAGGATATAGTCACAAAGTCCCATTTACTACAAAACCAGCCTAGTCCTGCCAGCATGCCTTCATGGTAGAGAAATGGCGTGCCTCACTTAGATCCACATTCTCTTCCGTCTCCCTTTCTAACAGATGCACATGGATCGGTTTCTTCATAAACAACGGAGGATGCTGGGCTCTAAAGAGACCCAGACTGGCATGAAGAGGCACAGAGGAGCCCACTACCCAGAAGAGTAGCCAACAGCTTGGTGACAAGGATTCTGAAGTCACCATATCTTCACAGATCAAAAAGCAAGGCTTCCGGGTTGAGGGCCAGGAAGGGATTGAGTGAGCCCTCTGAGCAGTCATGGGCCTCCTGTCCAGGCCAGGCCAGGGTACCTGAAGTGGGCAGGAGAGCTGCAGTCCTCTGTCCCTGGCTGTGTGTCTGGCCTCAACATGTACTTGCCAGAGTGCAGTAGCTCTGGCTCCCTCACCTGCGCACCTGCGGCCTGCCCAACTCTGCAGCGCTCTTCCTTGTCTGACTTGACATACCCAATCTTGGGTCCACAGAAGTATCTCAGGCCCCACCCCAGCCCTCTAATTCAGGCCTTGACCTAGAATATTCCTTTGAGCTTAGTCACCCCTCAGGCCAGACCAGAGGGCCTGAGACCTGTGATTTGGCTCTCTGCTTGCTCAGGGCTTCCATAAGAGGCTTTCACTGACTCCTCCCGGTGGACCAGGTATCCCCACAGCCACATACCCCTGTCTCATGGACCTCTCTTTTCCTGCCTATCTGTCCCGTTCTAGGGTGCCCTCCCTGCAGGCCTGTGCTTTCCTACCACGTGGCCCATGAGAGGTCACAATGCCCTTAACTCAGCGTGGCTCCTGGTGTAGAGTGAATTCTCAATGATTATTCATGATGGGGGGAGGAGTCAGACTAAGGGACCAGCATCCGGCTTTACCAAGCACCTCTTCACCCAGGAAAGAAAGTGACCTCCTTCCCAGAAGGGCAGCAGTGATGAGCTGAGGATTTTGCACACTTCCCTCAAACTCTCCCCTGGTTAGACACCCTCTCCTTAGCCTGCCCATTTGGTAAAGGCTTCCTTTGGATTTCCATAATGCCAGGCAAGAGACACCTTCCTATCCCTACCGAGGAGACTAGAAGTTTATCAGTGAACTTGATGTGTGTTCACAGGTCTGTGTACAACACTCAGTGTGTCTTGGTCAAGATCATCCTGACCCCTAACTGGAGGAGACCAGTGTCACTGTCCCCAAGGACAGAGGTGAAGAAGGCCAATCATGCTGCTGACATAGATAAAAGCCAGTGCTGGGGCCGGGTGGTGGTGGCACACACCTTTAATCCCAGAACTCGGGAAGCAGAGGCAGGGGGATCTCTGTGAGTTCTGGTCTACAGAGTGATTTCCAGGACTGCAAGGGCTGTTACACTGAGAAACCCTGTCGCAAACAAACAAACAAACAAACAAGCCAGTACTGGTTTATAGGACACCAAGTGCCACGGCCCCAGTAAGGGGCCAGATATCTGGTGCTGCCCAGCCCTGACTTACAGCAAGGGCACTGAATGCCCAGTTCAGGTACTCAGCAGTGACTGTGCAAGGCTGGGGACTGAGGTGCCCTTCAGAGGAGGAAGATTGAGCAATACACTAATTGCAGGCTGCCGCCCTGCTTTTAATGGCTAGGCTGGAAAAAGGAGTGCTTTAACCACATAGAATTAAATCAAATCATTGCTCAAGCATACTGGTGAGGCTGGGCATTTAAAGGAAACCTACTATGAAATCCCTTACAGACCAAGTTCACTGAACCTTTTGACACTGGGGGTCCATTTCTGAAATCTCCTTAGGAATATTAAATCCACGTGCGTTGGGTGCCCCAAGCCCCCCGACTCATCCTGTTGCCTTTCGCTGGCACCCCTCCCCCACTGTCTGCACAGGCTCCCTGGAGCTTTGCAAGGGTTGTCCCTTCTATGGGGCATTGCTTTTCCATTCCTTAAAGGGCCCAATGTAAACACGCTGAAGGATTTGTCTGCCCTAAATTCATGGGACAGTCCTAACCCTCCACAGTTCAGAGTGTGACTAGATTTGGAGACAGAGCCTCTAAAGAGGTACTTCAGGTCAAATGAGATCCTAGGTGAGTCCCAATCCATCTGGCAGGTAGGTGTCTAAGAAGAGAAGACAGGGACAGAGCCAGGCCGATGGAGAGCCACATGAAGATGCAAGGAAAAGACGGTCATGTACAAGCCAAGAAGAAAGGCTCAGAAGAAACCGACCCCACTAGCACCTCGCCTTAGACTACCAGCCTTCAAAAATTGGTAAGAAACAGATGGCTGTTGTTTAAGCCACCCCGTCCTTGGCCTCTGTCTTGGTGGCCTGAGCACACAGAGGCAGACTGGCACTCGGATCTGAGACCTTGGGCAGGGATGCAGCTCAAGGCTCCGATGTCCGCTTAGCTCCTCTGCCCCCCGGGATGCCCAGAGCCCGAGCTTGCTCACTGCTCATCCTCCGAGGCTCTGCTGCTGGAACACTGTCACTTACTCGCGGGAAAACGAGCCTGCGCTCTCACTTCTGTCTGCTAGGTGCAGGGTGCCAACATCAGAAGGAGATCCTCACACCAGCAGCCTGGCTTTTTTTTTTCCCCTTCTGAAATTAACACTTGGCGTTTTCCCCACTCTCTAAAAGCGTTTTCACATATATCTTTAAAAAACAGCGAATCTATTTTCATTTTACAGTCGAGGTCAACCAAGGTTTCGGAGTGAGAAACTAATTCATGGCCAAATGGCTTACTGGATAGGTCTGTGTCTCTAGAGTCACATCTCTGTCCCCTTCTGCATTCCTTACTGGGTCTTCCCCCGTCCTGGGTGCAACCCCCCCCCCCCCCTTCTGCCACCACTGATACCCAAAGCATCATTGCTGGCTTCTTCTCTGCTTCTAAGCCATCAGCAGCTCCCAGGTACCAGTGTCTCTGCTGACCCTTACTGCTGTTAGCAGCTCAACTCTAATCTCCTCCCTGTTTTGACTTGGTTTGGGGTTGGCCCCTAGCAGGCCACAGGCTGACAGCTGGATCCTCAATTGTGGTATTGTTGGGAGTGTCTGGAGATGGAGCCTAGTGGGAGGTGTCTGGGAGTGTGCCCTCAGAGAAGGCAGTAGGACCCTGAGTCTCCTGGCTTCCTATTTTCCAGGGTGACCCTGATGTTATACACATTCTCCTATCTTCACCACAGTCTCCCAGATGCTGAAGAGCCACATCCTGACATCTCCAGATGTATACAGTAAAGAAACCTCATGGCCTTATAAAACAAGCCTGACTCTGATATTTTATTATGGCAATATAGACCTAAAATACCTCCCGGCACCAATCCCACTGTGACAGACCAGTCACGCTGCCCCAGAAAACAGGGCTTAGGCTCAGTGGAGATGCACCATGCAGTAGAGCAACCTTACAGACCAGAAAACTAGAACAGGGGGGCCCACTTATGACTCTACGGTGTGGCAGGAAGACCATGAGAAGAGAACGAGAGTCACGACACAGCCTCTGGTCCTGTGTCAGTTGCAAAGCCCCGCATGACACATCCAGTTTCCCAGAGGAGTATGGCAAAACCTAAATAGTAACACTGCCTTCCTGGCCCCAAAGCCAGCAGAGAACACTCAGGAAATTCGTAAACTGCAGCACAAATGAGTGGCACCTGGTGTTATTTCAGGATCCAGCAGTCCAGGCAACTGCTCAGCTGTTTCCTGTAACGGGAAGAGAGTGATAGCCAGGAAACACAGACCCTAACTAGGCATTCTGCCCAGAAGGTCGCAGGCGAGGGCTGTAAGTACCCTGGGCTGCTGGAGTTGCCTGCTGGTTTTCTCTTGAACTTAGTGACGTCAGATTCCCAGGAGCCCAGTCTGTGATCCAATGCTCTGTTCTGCCTATGGGGTCTCCAGTTCTGAGATTTCCTTTCTGCTTTCTCTCCCTGGTTAGATTATATCTGTCACCAGAGTTTGAGACCCTCTGGTCCAGGGAACTGGCTCCAAATAGATTGGTCTAACGTCAGTGTAGCCATAGAAAGGTTATAGAAAAGACACCTTGCTTTCTGATTTCATTTCTTGGGCACGATGACCACTAGAAAACCTATTTATCTGGCATCCTTATTCCCGCAGAAGAATGTTCTGATCTAAATGTGTCCTCCAAAAGCTGGCACTGGGAGGCGGGGCCTGATAGGAGGAGGGCAGGAAGTCACAGTGTTCCGCCTTTATAAAGAGATCAATACAGATCCGAAAAAGACTTAGCTCTGAGCAGTCACCCACTTGATGTAGCCCCTGGATCTCACATACCCCATCCTCCAACTTGAAAGCTAAATTAACTCTAATTGTTTATACACAACCCAGCCTGGAGAATTCTGTTACAGCAGCCCAGCAGGGGTTAGGGCAGAGTTTATGCACTAGAATTCTAAAGAGCTTATATGTACTAGAATTTATCCTTCCTTCTCTTCCTCCCTCCCCCTCCTCCTTTTCCTCCTCTCCTTCTTCTTCACCACCCTCTTCCCATGTGTGGGGGTTACAGGTCTGTGCCACCAAGCCCAGCTGCTTGTTTTAAATAAATACGAGGCTTTATATTTTCTTATGTACATTCCTCAGCATTTTTCCACCAGCGGTCTGAAGGTCTTTAAGGTTCTGTGGCCTGTGAAAATTGTCTCATAGGATCCTGAGACCCTGGGGCAGCGGCACTGGGGGAAGGATTAAAGGGAGAACAAGATGCTGGCCAAGCCACCTCAGTTCTACTCAGCTATCCAGGCTCAGAAAGGCCACCAGGGAGGAACAGCGTGGTGTGGACAGGAGGGGAGATCTGGAGACAGATCATTGCTTCTTAGGAGCTATGCAACCTTAGGCAATTTACTCAACCTCTCTGTAAACTCAACTTCCTTATTCTCTTCTCTAAAACGTGAGTATGGTGCTTCCACTTACCTCCATGTGTTTCCTTGAGGGTTAAGTAAGTCAGCAATGTTGAAACTCTTGTAATAACGCATATGGTAGGTAGTATATGGATTGTGTCTATTATCAAAAATTTTTTTAAAGATGTTTGAAGAACTTTCTCACTAAAACTAAGTTTGACAAACATTCAGGCTTTTGGTAGCTATGAGGGATGGTGGATCATGGGTTCTAGCACCCAGATGCTCAATTCTCTAATACAAGGCACAGTATTTACATATAATCTACATATCCTCTCCCATGTACCCAGACTCAAATCTACATTACTTAACATGCCAAGCACAATATAAATATAGTATGAATAGCTGCTATAGTATATTATATAAGGAATAACAAGAAAAAAATCTGCAAGTGTTCAGTACAGATAAAATCTATTTGTTTGCTTGGTTTTTTGAGACAAGGCCTCAAGCAGGTCAATCAAGTTAGTTAGTATTCAAGTTCAAGATCAAGTTTAGCTTAATATACAGCTGACAATGTCCTTTAGCTCCTGATCCTCTTCCTGCTACCTCCCAAGTATTGGGGTTACGGGCATGAGCCACCAGGGTTACCCCAGATACAGTTCTTTAAAAAAAATATTTTTGAGTCTTAGTTGGCTCCACAGATGCAAATCCCACCGATACTGAGGAGGGGGCTGCGGGCTGATCGTATTTTACACCGCCTTTCCATAAAAGGCCAGACACGCTACCTCATGGGCCATGTCTTCTCTGTGATAATCAGAACCACCACAGACACACAGAAAGGACTGCTCACGACTGTTTCCACCACAGACACACAGAAAGGACTGACTGCCCATGACTGTTTCAGTAAAACTTCACCATAAGAAGCTGGCATTGGACTGGGTTTGGGGGGGATAGGTCACAGACTGCCAACCCCTGGACCAAAATGAGTCCCTCTACTTGACAGGTGAGGAAACAAGGCTGGCGAGCTTAGTTGACAACACTAACTAAACCAGGCACTCCATAATGCCAAGTCCCAGGCCAGCAAAGAAACGTCACAGACAGGGTACAGACACCCCATGACTGTCACCATGTCATGCTGCTGAAAAAAAGGGCTGCAGAGGCACCGCTTTTTTCCCACCGATGCCCCAGGAATCCTGAAAACGAAGCATGGAGTCATACACATCCAGATGGGTCCCTGCAGCTCTGCAGACAGCCCAGGCTCAGCCACGGGGAAGCCTCTCAAAGAGACAGCTCTGGTCTGTAGGCAGCCTTGCAGGGAAACGCTCTGTCCTGTGTGGGGCCAGATGCTACATCTGAGAGAATCGGATGTAGATATAATGAAAAGCATCACACACAGGACTGGGTGTGCTGGTAGAATGAGAAATGCCCCCCAATGTCTCGGGCATTTGAACACTTGGTTCCCCATTTAGTGGCACTGTTTGGGGATTTTATGGTGGCCCAGCACTTCTGAAGGAAGTCACTGGGGGCAGGCCTTTAGATTGTGAAAGTTTTGCCTACTTCCAACTTCCAGTTCACTTTCTCTACGTGTGGCTAGGAATGTGACTATCTGGTCCCCATGCTGGTCACATGCTGCCATGCTCCCCACCATCATAGGTTCTCCCTCTAAAACTGTAAGCCAAAATAATCTCTCTCTTTTTTTCTCTCTGTAAGTTGCTTTTGGTCATGGTATTTTATCATAGCACTGGGAAAGTGACTAATATAATGGGGCAGGGCCAACTTCTACAGAATTAATAAAATAAGTATTGATTAATTATCACTGAGTTCAAACCATACAGACAAATCTTTTTTTTTCCCCCTCACGCCTTTAATCCCAGCACTTTAGAGGCCAGAGGCAGGCAGATCTCTGTGAGTTCAAGGTCAGCCTGGCCTACAGAGCTAGTTCCATGACAGGTTCCAAAGCTACTGAGAAACCCTGTCTCGAAAAACAAAACAAAAAACAAAAAAGAATGCAACAGACCAATCTTCATACACATTTCTTTTTTGTCCCTCCACAAAAGGCAACAAGTAGGCAGTGAATTTAGACTTCCATGAAGACCTCTGAAGAGGAAGGGTGAGACCAACTGTATGGTTAAACCATGGCCTCCAATTCTTCAAAGCCCCCATCCGCTTCCTTGAATATGGACTCCTGACCAAATAGCACAAGTTGGCACACTCAGCCAGTGTTTGGACTGGGCCATAAGTCACTGGCAGCCACTCTTTCATTTCTTGGTACATTCACTTTTGGAACCCACCTGCCATGTTGTGAAGAAGCCCAAGTATCATCCAGTGAAGAAGGCGCAATGAGACGAGCCAGAATGTCACACACACCAGGCAAGCACGCTGCCACGGAACTACACTCTCAGAGGTTATAGTATA
>NC_022020.1:59858466-59860237 GCF_000317375.1 Microtus ochrogaster
GCCAGGCAAGCACACTGCCACGGAACTACACTCTGAGTGATGACTGTATAGTTATATTACAGGTCATGCAAGCACTCTACCACCACGCTATATTCTCAGTGGTTATATTATAGTTATATTATAGCTCACACATGCTAGGCAAGCACTCTACCACTAAGCTACACCCTCACTGCTTGTTTATACTATAGCTCTGGCTGGCCTGGACCTATGCAGCCAAAGCTAGCCTTGAGTTCCTGAACCTCTTGCCACCACCTCTTCTTCTTCCCAAGTGCCAGGATTACAGGCTTGTACCACCTGCAATTTTAGTTTCTCTTTGATGCATAGCTAAACAAATATGAGGCATGAAATGTCTTACCTGTTCCTATATAGTCAACTAAAATCGCCCTGTTCTGCCAGCTCTATGAATGTATTTCTTTAAGTCATAAGAAGGGCTCACTGGATGGAACTAGTTATAGACTAATTATATTCCTTCCCAATTCATCTGTTGGAGGCCTGACCCCCAATGTGACTGCATCAGGAGAAGGGGGCTTTAAGGAACTAATGAAGGTAAAGGGAGACCAAAGGCGTAAGGCCTCAATGGAGGCTGTGTCCTCATAACAGCAGACACAGGAGCTGCTTCCTTCCTTCCTTCCTTCCTTCCTTCCTTCCTTCCTTCCTTCCTTCCTTCCTTCCGTGTGTGTGTGTGTGTGTGTGTGTGTGCGTGCGCATGTGTACAGAATAAGGTCACGTGTGAGCAACAAGAAGGTGGCACCAAGAAGCAGGAAGCCTAGAAACCAAACTTCTCAGCACCTCCATGTTCCTGATGCTGGGACAATGAGGAACACCCCCCATACACACACACACACACCTCCCACAGTTACACCGCTCTGCATGGTTGGCAGGACAGACAGCTGAGGACAGACGGGGTAAGTTCTGGGGAGACAAGCAGTATTCAGAAACAGAGAGACGGGTCCATGCTGAAGCTTCCAGAAGTGCAGAGACCTGAAGAGCTAGAAGCCCCGTACCTGCCGCCTCTGCAGAAGGGCAACCAAGGCAGGCCCTCACTGAGTTCACAGCATGCTTCCAGCTAGCTAATGGTTCCTGAGATAGGGCAGGGTCTGCCTTTCCTTTGTCCTACATTCCCCTCCCTACTTCATTCCAAACTGAGCTCACCCCCAGAGACTTCCACAGGGCCACGTGCCAAGAGACCGTGTTGTGTTTATCTGAAAGGTGCCCCCTCGTCTACGGCTCAGCTAGGAAGTCATTGAGCTTGTTACTTACTTATGACAAAATACTGGCCATGAACAGTGTGAGGGAAGAAAGACTTACTTTGTTCCCTCTCCAGGAGTGAATGGCATTCCGTCATGGCAGGGGGACTGTGTTGGAGCAGAGTTCCATTCCACGCAACAAAGCAGAGTGAAGACAGGATGGTACCGGGGAAAGGAACAGCACTCTAAGACACCCCCAGGGAGCATTTCTTCAAGCCAGCCTCACCTTCCGCTTCTCTCTGCCTCCAGCGGTCTCTGCGCATTGTGGATCCATCAGGAGATTAAACATGCATGAGGTCAGAGCCCCATGATCTAATGGGCTCGGAGACAGGCCTGACAGAAACACTCATGGCTGCCTGTCATTAGCCACCCAGGCGTCTCCCAAGCCAGTGGCATCCACAATCAGGACTCTTCGTCACATCACCTGTCCCTCCATGTCACGGGGCCTCTGCAAACTGAGCAGAGCTCCATGCAATGTGAGGAGCCACAGGGCTTTGTTTTCTGAGCAGAAAAGAGTAAAAGCT
>NC_022020.1:59860337-59867074 GCF_000317375.1 Microtus ochrogaster
GGGGGGGGGGGGGGGGGGGTGCTGAAGAGCCTAAGACGCCACAGCCATGATCCTAAGCTAGAGGGGCCAGGTCCTAATGCAAGGGGCAGTCACAGGTCCCCAGGCAAGGCCCCTAGCTTTCCCAGGCCTGGTGAATCATTGAATCATCTCTCAAGAACCTCACAGACCTAGTAGTTTGTGTCTTAATCCCAGTAGTCAAGGGGCTGAGACAGAAGGCCAGCCTGGACTATGTATTGAGACCCTGCCACAAAACAAAACAAACACAAAATCTGTCTCTGGGCCTAGAGAGATGGCTCAACAGTTAAGAGCACTTACCGCTCTTGCAGAGGACCTGGATTCAGTTCCTAGGACACATACAGTGGATCATAATCAAATGGAACTCAGTTCCAGGGCATCTGACCCCCTCTCCTGACCTCCATGGGCACGCAATATACACGTATATGCAAAAAATAAATAAATCTAAAAATATCTCACTGCTTTTGCATCAGATTCTTGGCTTCCAGGACCATTCGAATGAAGCTGGGCAGAGGTGGCTTTGGCTACCACCAAGGCTGGATGAAGCCCAGGCTAGGAAAATAGATCTTTACCCCAGATTATTCTGACAAGGAGGGTGGGGTGGGAATCGCCCTATCTAGAAGCTAGACCTGGAAACAGCCTGTCCCAGGCCACATTAGAAGCAATACAATGTCTAGACAGAGGGAGCTGACTAAAGCTTGCGTCTGTACTGTTCACATCATACCCAGAGCGCTCTCACGTCCTGGCTCCCATTTCAGGAGGTGGAGGGGTAGGGATGAACGGGGAAGGGAAGTCTGGATAGATACTGAACATCCAATCAAGAGAGACCTTGAAGAACAGTGCTTACCTTGAGGAAAAGCCTAGATGCTCCAGCAGACTCAGAAGCCTGGAAAATGGGCTCTGAGATCCCAGCCAGGGGTGGGAGGCACATTGCGGCTCTTAGGCCACAGGGCATAAAGCAGCATGCCTCCTGTCCTGAGAAGTATCCAGGTATCCACCTGCTGAATGCCAAACCCCTCAGGCCACGCCCAACTTGAAGAACCAGGATTACATCAAAGTACCAGGCTCTTCCATCTCCAATATTGAAAGGAGGGTGGAGCAGGGACCCTTAGATAGTTCGCAATTATATGAGACTACCCACAATGCTAGGAGGGAGGATCTGGGGACACACGACAAGGACCCCATCTTCAGTGAGGTCCAGACCCCGGGTCCATCCTGCTACTCCGTGAAGCTGTTTTCCACCCATTCTAGTGCTTTTGGTAAATCTGAATTGGTGGGATCTTTGTCTCAGCCTGGGAGATGACCCTGTTTCCGGGCATGACTGACAGGATGACTCAGTGCGTGATCTTTGCTAGGTCACTGGGTCATTTTTAGAGAGCCCTGCATGAGTCCTACCAGCCTCCCGGGCACCCCACAAGAACAGGAGTTGTGATCCCTGGGAGCGGTGACAACAGAAGGGAGGGCATAGGGACCTATCGCCTCCACCAAATGTCCTAATACCAGAATCAGAGAAGCAATGAGGTCACAGCAGGCCACTAGGAACTGGGCACTTTGAAACGCACTTTCCCCATATCTATTACGGATCCATTAAGCAAGCCTGTATCCAGTGCGGTGAGCAAAGTCAGCCTCCTCCAGGGATATGCTCGGTGCTGGCCTGCCAGACAGAGGTCGACAGCTACGTTCCCGTCTGCTCCGATGGCCCTCTTCCCATCTGTGTCCTTGGAACTTCAGACAGCCACTTTCTTACTTGGCCCTCTGCTGCTGCCTACATGGGGCCAAGGGCAGGGAAGCAGAGTGGGTAAGAACGCGGCTCTCAAGCCGATGCCTGGTCAGCTTCCCAAGGCTCCAACAGCCCCCAGCTGACTGTGTGCTTCTGTGGGCGCCTGCACCCTCCTCACAGGATCTGAGAAGCTTGATGTGGTGTGGTATTAGCTCTACTGCTGAAAGAATGCATCTCCTCCCAGGGAACGAGAGGCGGTCACCCTCAGCCAGCCAGCCCAGGTGGACCTGGAGCTGCAGCCTTAGGGACAGTAAATGAAAAAAAAAAAAAGGAAAAAAAAGACTCAGGGACCCTTCTTCCTCCACGCCAGTCCCACTGTGGGCAACTCTAAATAATGAAGGGAACCGTAGAATGCGAGGGTGCAGGCACCCGAGACGTAATTCCATCCAAGTCTCGGAGTCACCAAGAAAACACATAGACAGGAGTGACCTGCTCACTCAGACTACCAGTGACAAACTTTCCCAGAACACCATGGGTGGCCTCAGAATAACCACTTAGTCCCTGTGTGTGAGGTAAAGCTGACCTGAAATTGGCTCTGCTACTTCCTAGCCACACAACCTAAGGCAAACCCTCTCTGTGCCCTCACTGTTTCATGCATAAAATCTAGGTTTGGAAGGCTAATCAGTATCTACAAAGCACCTACTATGCGCTCTTACACTAGCAATCCAACAAGTGTTTGGTTTTTAACAAGTGCTCACTGGGCTTTCTAAGGGCTTCAGAACAAACCCACCCCTCTTCTGGGCTACCCAGAAACTCTTACTGGTACCTGCCTGGCCTCTTGTAAGAGCCAATATGAGGTAGACTCACTGGTCCACATGCTCAGTGGACTGACCATATACATGTCCGTGTCCTGGGGCACACTAAGGCTTGAAGTGACAAAAAGTCAAGGCACACAGTGCTGGAGGTAGAAGTCCAGAACCACGAATCAGTACAGCTGGCTTCTCTTGAAGGCTTTCTCTTTAGGTTTGCATGTCCTCCTTTGGTAGCCCCTTAAACTGTTACTGTACCTGGTGACCAGTCTGTTAAGTCTGCTCTAATCTACTTGGGCCTTGTTTTGGGGGTACAGAGCATAAAACCCAGGGCACTGTTTATTTCTATCTGCAGCCCATGAGTTCTTTTTCTGTTTTCCTTCCCAGATAAGGTATTGCTAAGTATCCCAGTAATCCTCCTGCACCAGACTCTTCAATGCTAGGATTACATGTGTGCACCTCTGCACGCAGCCCAAGTACCCTTCTTATACAGATGCCAATTGTGCTACATAAGGAAGTAGTCCAGTGCCCTCTATAAAGACCCTGACTCCCAGAGAGGCCATGGGATTAATGATTCCAGCAGGACTTTCAGAGAACCCAGTCCACTTTGAGCAACATGACCAGTGATTCTTGTTCTCTTCAAAAGTGGGGGACCCACAGAGCCGCTTCCAGGCACTATTCTGACCAGAGACTCTTTTAGGATTGCTGATTTAATCCCATCCTTCCCACAGCCTGGCCAGTGCCAGATGATGGTTAACCTGGACCAAATGCTGCCAGGTAAGAGCCTTAGGATAAAACGATTAAGGAGAACCATGGCATGTGGGCAAAACGACATTCACAGGAAGGAGCGGAGTACCTGGGTGTGTTTCCAGAATCTCTGACCATCACCACTGGCTGTCAGCACAGCAAGGAGTCTAGCAGAAATTAGCAGAGCTGACCCACCCTGGTCAAGCTCAGCACAGGAGGGGTCGAGGTTCTCCACAGCCGACATGAGCCAGTGGACATGTAAGCCACAGAGATGCTAGTCACCCTGCTTGGCAAAGAGGAAGAGCTGATGTTTCTGCTTATAGGAGAGCCTGGGTGCTGTAGCCAGACACAACAAATAATACATGTGCCCTAAAAAAAAATCACACTGTGAACACCGTCCTGTTGGGTACAGGCTAGGATGAGAATTCAGCACCAGGCCGCTGTCTGAATCTCATGGCTCAAACTCACAGCAAACTCCCCCAAGATCATGGCAAAGGCCTGTATGTCCCTAAGAGGTGGAAGCATGGGGATGCCTATCCTAAGGGATTCCCTATAATGGCATCACAGAGACAGCATCCACCTCTCCCCACACACATTCCTTCTGAAGAACTTCTGAGTTCTGTGGCCACCATTATAGTCAGGCACGTTCATGTCTCTGCCCCCAGCAGTCTCCGTCACAGAAGTTAGATTCATTCTGTGAAGCACATACCCAAGTGTCCAGCGCTGAGCCTGGCACACAACAGTCAGTCACTGAACACAGCCCTGTGTATGTGGCTCCCAAGCTACTTCACAAGCAAAAGCATGTTCCAGGCATCCAAAATAGGCATCTCTCATGACTGTCTGAAAAGCATTGTGCCAAAGTAGCTCAGAGCGTCTATATCAAGCCAGCCATAGTGGCTCATACCTATAATCCCAGTACCTGGAAGGCTGAGACAGGAGGATCACAAGTTTGGATACAAGACACTATGGAGGGGCTGGAGAGATGGCTCAGTGGTTAAGAGCATTGCCTGCTCTTCCAAAGGTTCTGAGTTCAATTCCCAGCAACCATATGGTGGCTTACAACCATCTGTAATGAGGTCTGGTGGCCTCTTCTGGCCTGCAGACATACACACAGACAGAATATTGTATACATAATAAATGAATAAATATTTTTTTAAAAAGACACTATGGACTACATACAGAGTTTAGGGTGAGCCTGAGCTATATATCTAGACCCTGTTTCAGAAACCAGGAATAAAATCAAAACAAAAATTTAAAAGGAAAAAAACTTATGTCTCACAGACAGTGCCTGTGCAGCCGGCTCTGCTCAGTGTCTGTCCTTACAAGGCCTCTGTGCATCAAACCAATTAAGACAGAGACTGGCTGGACTCTCAGTCTTTGCTGGGCTAACAGAGGCCATTCCAGCAGAAATAAGATGGTGAAAGGACTAGAAGCCGTGTGTCACTGTGGCTTCAGGGACTCTAGACAGAAGTGGCCGGTGGCAGCGGAAGCTTCCCACAGGTGGAATATGGCCTCACAGGGGGGCTAGGTGTAGCTCGGACCTGCATTCCCAAGCAGATCAAAGGCCAGCCAGCTGACCCCAGGGGTCTCCCCAAGTTTGAAACTGTATCATTGGGCATAGGGAAGGACATGGTAAAATGTGGTCTGGAGAAGAAATGACCATGGGAATTCTTGCATGCCCTAAACAGCAGCCTGAAACAACAACACATTGTAAGGATTTGGTATGAGCAAGCTGTGTGAGGGAAGGCTCTGGGTTTTGTAGACATATGAAACTCATTTACAAATATGTTACTTCCTTTTTTTTTCCCCTGCAGTACTGGGGATTGAACCCAGGACCTCACACACGTCACGTACAGACCTTTCCTAATACCTAAGCTGAAGTAGGGACAGTTCTCCACACCATGCATGTGCCTCCACCCCAGTGCAGCTGTCTTCAAGGCCCTCTAGGTTCTCTAGGTCCTTCCTACTCAGGGCCCTTCTGCCTGCCTTTCCTCCCCTTGGCTCACTCATCCACACTGCCCTGGGCAGGAAGCTGGGTTTGGACTCTGAGAAGAGATTTAAATTAACAATGGGAGAAGAACCCCAGTACTTCTCTAGGTTCTTAGAGCCTCGACCAACAGTGGGGAGGATCTTACCCCAAGACTGTGAGATAATTTCTTCTCTGGAGCCCTCAGGATAAAATAACAGAGGGACATCCAAAGCCGTAACAAGTTGGAGGCTTCCAACTGCCCGCAAGTATTTTTCTTCCAACTTCAAACCTGAATAGCCCAGTACCACCCATTATGGGGGGGGGAGGTATCTAGCCTATGCTTTCTCCAGGTAGGCAAATTTCTCTGTGCCTACTAGAGGCAGGGTTCTCTGTTTCCGGTCCTGGAGGAGGCATTATAAGGGTTCAGGCCCTGGGGTTCTGAACCCAGGTAGCTATCCTTCAACCACAGTCCCGCCAAAGCACACCCCCACATCTCATCTGGGGCAGGGCTTCCCTGTTATTCCATGAGCCAGGCTGTTCTTAGAAAGGCTGCCGCTGCATCTTCTGCAGCATCTCCAGGCACTCCGTAGCTGGAAGGCTTCCAGGGGTATTCCACTGTGGTACGGAAAGTGCCTAAGTCGGTACTGGGGTGCCCTCTTAGCACCTGTGCAGAGATACCTTCTCTGGCTGACCTCTGATCCCAGACACAGGCCACGACCCTGCAAAGACTCATGGGAGACCAAGACCTCCTGCGTTTAGTTTTGAGTCTTGAAGGTCCAAACAAGAGAAGGCTGGGCTGGCCCCAACAGCAGTACAGTGACGGATGAAGGAAACAGGGATCTCCACGGTGCTATGTTACTTAGCTTACGTTCTACTCTCCTGGCTTGCATGGCTCTTCAGCGGCTTCTGTGTGTCCCCATCTTACCTCAAGCGCAAGCGCACCACCTGCTCCTGGAAGCAGTTGCCCTGCTCAAGGGTCTGGGACAGGGCTCCGCTCTCTGTGGATGTTAGAAGACAGAAGGGCCTCTCGCCTAACTCACTCTAAGGCATCCAGCTGAAGCTGCAGCCGGATTCTGCCAGCTGGGCCTCCAGCATGACACAGCATCCCTGCCTGGCTTCCCTAAGGAGCCAGCAGCCCTGTGTGACAAAGGATTCTCTGACAATGGGAGGAAGAGGTCTGCTCTATTGTCTACAGCAGCCCTGGCAGGGTCCAGGTCCCCCAAATCCTCAGAGATAACTCCTCACTCCCAGCACAGTGGCTCCTGTTTCCCCTTCTTCATCCAGTATTGCACCAGCTGGGATTCTGATCCAAAGCCGGTGACACTGAACTTGTCACTGGTCTCTATTCCCTCACTCTACCTCAGCAGACCTATTCCAACACATACATGGGCTGCCATTCACAGTCAGTTAGTGTGGCCAGAAGCCAGGGGGTGTGTGTGTGTGTGTGTGTGTGTGTGTGTGTGTGTGTGTGTGTGTG
>NC_022020.1:59867174-59909389 GCF_000317375.1 Microtus ochrogaster
ACCACAGGCCAGGGTGTGTGTGTGTGTGTGTGTGTGTGTGTGTGTGTGTGTGTGTGTGGAGTGTTCCCCTTAAATGCAAACAATAACCACAGGCCATGCTCCCCAAATCTGCTTAACATGTACACTGTCTGGTTTTATGTCAACTTGACAGAAGCTGGAATCATCTGGGGAAAGGGAACCTCAATGGAGAAGTCCACACCAGACCGGCTGTGGTTCATTAGCTTGACTGACAACTGATGTGGGAGGGCCCAGCTATTTTTTTGGGTAGAACCATCCCTGGACTTGTGGTCCTGGGTACTATATAAAAAAAAAAGCAGGTGGAGCAAGCCAAGAGGAGCAAGACAGTAGGCAGGACCCTCCAGGTGGTCCTTGACTCATCCTCAGCGCCCAGCCTGGTTGCAGATCTCCTCCCTATGGCACAAACGCTGTGGCTCCGGCAACCCGAAGGCCACCCTGTGAAAGCCCCCTTTCCCATCCTGGAGGAGCATCAGTCACACAGCCGGTCCCCAACTCAGCTGAGTCCTTGAGTTCACAGTCCTTCCTGGAGTCAGTTGCTCCAGCCTCCGCCCCTTTGTGCCTGCAGTTCATTCCCACAAAAGGCCTTTTTCTGGTCTCCACTGGCTAGTTCCTTTCTTTCCTTAATAGTCAGTGTTTGAGCTGCCTCCTTCAGGAAGTCCTCCCAGATGGCAGGTGCTTATGTCATCATGCACTTGAAAAATCATAGTGAAAAGTGACAATTTGTTTCTCTCTTGCTACATTTGAGTCAGGGCCCTCTGCCTGTCCTCCTCTGGAGCCCACGTCTAACACAGGGTCAGGGCCTGGAAACAAAGCCCAGTGGCAATGAAGAAGGCTGTGCCAACTGCAGGGTGGTCAACCAAACCTCCTAGGTCTATCCCACCCCAGGCACACAGTTTCCTTGTATCCACTTCTGGGTCATTATTCAACCAGAACCCCCTCACACCCAATACCTAGACCTACTCCCAAATACACATCATTCATTAAGCCATCCCAGACTGGTCCTACTCTACATATCATTGCTATGGAAACTGCTTCCCATCTTTTATCTACGTCACAATCCTTCTCTGGAGTTAGTAAGCCGGGGGGGGGGGGGGGGTTCAGCTCCCTGGCTGGTCATGACCAATACAAAGCATAAATCTCTAAAGGGTTCCAGGTCTCCATTCACAAAACAATGACGATGTCACATGGTAAAGTATCCTTAGCACTGTGCACTGAGGGGGTGGAGCCTGGAGAATAGGGGTCCACGTGCCTTATTTGGGAATTGGGCATGTCACTAAAAAGGGAGACTTGGTCTCTCACCTATAAATGGGCTGGGGAGATGAAGCCAACCTTTCAGGCAGAAATGAAAAGTCTACATGGGTGACTGATGTAATACACATAAAGCCAGGTAAAGCCCCACCCCCATCCTCTTCTGCCCCACTGCCCCTTTGTCCTTGCTTAATTCAGTTAAAGAGCTTGGGAAATGCAAGGCCATAGTAGCATTCAGCGTCTAGGCCCATGCCACAGGGCCAGAAAGCAGCACACCAAATAAGAACACCACAAGGCCCCCAGCCCTCAAGAACCTTCAGTTATTCTTGGATGCTAAGACAAAATCCAAGGCAACAAAGGCCAGCCCTGAAGGAGAGCAGTCTCCAGCCAAGCGGACGTCAAAGGAAAGTGTGCAGACTGCAAAGTAAAGAGCCACTGTTTTTGTTTTTGTTTTCATTTTGGCAAGTATCTGGTGTAAAAACAAATTGGGTCAGTTGTGGTGGCATATACCTAAACCAGTAGAATATGCTGAAGAGGTGGAGGCAGGAGGATCATGAGAAAGAAATTGGATAAGGCATGAAAGACCAAGGTTTCCTGTCCCACTCTGCCAAGAGCTCCTTGTGACCCTAAACAAACCATTTACTTTTGAGGCCCTGAGGTCTCTGCATGGAGACCGGGCAGTTTGCTTCTCCATCCAGTTTGCCTGGCTCCAGGGTGGGTCTGCTCTTACCCTGTTCTGAACCACAGCTCGTCTCAGACTACAGACTACAGCTAACACGTGATCAGGTAAGTTCTACAGAAACACCACTGTGGGAGACTTCTCAGAGACTATAATTTGCCTGTCTGTTTGTATGTCTTCCTGTCTCTCGAGAAACAAGATTCCGCATCCCAACCACCCACCTCCAGCTTCCACCATTATGATCAGCATTTCTACTACCTTAGAGTCGGAGTAGGAGCAATGAAACCAGAGGATGACAGAGACCACACAAGTTAAGTTGGGACTAGATAAAAATCAGCCTCATACTAACATGTACACAACCTCGTAAGCCCTGCAGGACCTCATGCTAAAAATCACAGACTAACATATTAATATCACAGACCTCACACTAACATTACATACTAACACACCAGTATCACAGACAGACCTCATACTAACATACCAATATCACACCTCATATAACATACTAACATCACAGACCTCATATTAACATACTAATATCATAGACCTCACAGTAACATCACACACCAATATCATAGAAAGACCTCATACTAACATACCAATACCACACACCTCATATTAACATCACAGACCACATACTAACATACTAACATCACAGACCTCATACTAACATCTACATAGACCTTGTAAGCCCTGTAGAGTCTCAATCTAACATCACATACTAGCATATTAACATCTCAGGCTTCATACCAACATACCAACATCACAGACCTCATACTAACGACTGCACAGACCCTATAAGCCCTGCAGGGCCTGGTGAGACCTTGATGAAAACCACAGCTTCTTTCTGAGTCACAGCACATCAGAGCTGCGGGTAGGGCAGAAAGAACATACTCACAGTGCCTTGAGTTCAGCGAAACCTGCTGGTTGGCGTCAGGGTAAGTCTCCATCGGCTGCCTATCTTTGGCCAGACATAGCTCTAGAGCAGCGGTTCTCAGCCTTCCTGAAGCTGCGACCCTTTAATACAGTTCTGCATGTAGTGATGACCCCAACCTTAAAATTATTTTGTTGCTACTTCGTAAGTGGACTCTTGCTACTGTATGAACTGCAATGTAGATAACCGGGTTGTCCAAAAGTTTCCGGCCAACCCTATAAAAGGTCACGGCCCACAGGTTGAGAACCACTGCTCTAGACCCACCTGGAAGATTCCCAAACAGCCTGCAGTTCAGGTAACAGAGACATGAGGACCTTTCCCACCATCCCTTCCCACTCCCTTTGCTCTAAGACACTGAGCACCAGTGTGGACCTGACCACCAACATATGTGAAACTGACGAGGTCCCAAGGTAAGCACTATAAAATACTGATGATTGGGTAGGGCTCTGTTTTTGTGGTGTAACTGAACTAGTCCTGCTGTAGTGTCTCTGTGTGCCCAAAACAACAAGGACTGTGTAGCCTACGTGGGTCCATCACAAGCACTTGAGAAACTAAAACATCCATATCTACCACAACAGCTGGAACACAGTTTTAGACTCTAGAGCAGTGGTTCTCAACCTTCTTAACACTGCTTTAATACAGTTCCTCATGTGAGGTGACCCCACCCCAACCTTAAAATTACTTTCACTGTTACTTCACAACTGTAACTTTGCTACTGTAATGAGTCATAATATAAATATCTGTGTTTTCTGATGATCTTAGGCGACCCCTGTGAAAACGTTTATTCAAACCCTCAGAAGGGGCCGTGACCCACAGGTTGAGAATCACTGCTCCACACATAGCAGGGACCAGGTATTAATTTCTCTTGCATGTTCTTCAAGAGACACAAGCTTGGAGGTGCCCAGGACACATTTCTGAGCAGAGAGGTGGTTCAGAAAATTTGTTGACCAGGTTGTCAACCTGAAATTCCCTCCACGGTCATGTCTGAGACCCTTCATTTTTGCATGAACATTGAGGCCCTTGCACAGACGGGTAGGGATTGCTTTGCTCTTTCCTAGATTTGACCATCCCTAGAGAGGAAGACAGGAAGGCAGGGGAGTTGCATGACTAACTTGATGGACTGAAAGTGGCAAAGAGTAAATCTCAGCAGCACTTGGAGCCTGAAGCAGGAATGTTGCTGTGAGTTTGAGATTGACCGCTCTGGGCTGTACTAACCTAGGCCAGCCTGTCTCAGAACAACCAACAACAACAACAAAAACCTATGCAAATCAACACATCTTGGATTCACCAAGGACTGGATGAACACACCTGTATGCACAAGGGCATGTTCACACTATGTGCTTACTATATGCTGACATATAATAGGTATGGCACAGCTGGCATGTACTCATCAACATCAAATTATTAGATGAATGATAAAGGCCTGTGGTTTATAATAGCCGTTTTCATTATTCATTGTCATTTATTTTGATTAAATGCAAGCACGGGTGGAATACACCTTTAATCTTAGCACTCCGGAGGCAGGACCAGTCTGGTCTACATAGGGAGGCAGGCCAAGGCAATACAGTGAGACCCTGTCTCGAAACAACAACAACAACAAAGTGTTTTGACAAAGAATAAGTACCAGTATATTTACCCCTTTTTCAGGCCATTTCCTGAGGTGCCAAGAACCTACCCTCAAAAAAATGCTCACTATTAAAATGAAAAGCTGTGGGTACTAGGTACACACCTGTTATCGCAGAATTTGGGAGGTGGTGGTAGGCCAGGCAACACTGGGGAGACCCTTTTATTTTATTATTTTATTTTATTTTGTTTTTCGAGACAGGGTTTCACTGTAGCTTTGGAGCCTGTCCTGGAACTAGCTCTTGTAGACCAGGCTGGCCTAGAACTCACCTGCCTCTGCCTCCCCGAGAACTGGGATTAACGGTGTGTGCCACCACTGCCCAGCAGGAAAGCCCCTTTCTTAAACAACAATAAACAGCTATGGATTACGAAGAGAAATCACAAGAGGAGGAAAGCTGCCTTTTACCTACTGAGAGGCGGTAGGCAAGTGACATCACTTCCTGAGCCTTGGCGTCCTCCTTTGTACAGTGGGATTGGTCCTGCCCTACCTCACAGGGTCCTCTTAGTAATACATAATGACATGTAGGGGAGAGCTGTTCTGTAAATGCATACACACATGTTCTTATTCTAGAAATCTACTCCTCTCAATGGCACTATACCCAGAACTCCTGACAAATTATTGCCTCTGAGCAGAACGGTCCTCCCCAGGACAGGCACGGGACACACAGCTGAGCTACTGCTGTGTCAGTGGAGTCCGATTTCACACACTCAGAGGACTTTCCTCGGGCCGACACAGAGCGTCCTGACACTATCTAGTGTCTGTTGAGGGCAATCTGTTCCTGTATACTTGGGTAGTTTGAAAATCCTGGCGATTTCCTTGCATGGCCCAGGGCTGCTGGGAGTAGAGATTCCAGAGGTTTGGGCCCTGGTCCGACGCTGAGCAAGAGGAACCCGGCAGGACAGCCCATCGCTCCTCCCAGTGCTCTGCCTCGCCTTCTTCTGAGCAGAGGCGGTGCTTAAGCTGTGTCACTTTCGACCTGGGGAGGCTCCCAACACCCGAGCCTGCAGTTTCCGA
This sequence comes from Microtus ochrogaster, assembly GCF_000317375.1. NCBI lineage: Eukaryota > Metazoa > Chordata > Mammalia > Rodentia > Cricetidae > Microtus > Microtus ochrogaster. Next base: position 59,872,692 of record NC_022020.1, read on the forward strand.
GGTGTCCAGGCGGTGCAGGGGCCCCTAGCCAGAGGAGGATAATCTCAGAGCTTCAAAAATGACAGCCGGGCGGGCGGGGCAGACAGTGGCGTGTAACCCCACAGGCCTGCAGGCAGAGGCAGACAGGGCCTAGGCTGTGGCTACTTTGGTCCTTAACTAAAGAACTGGGAGCTAAGAGGGGTGGCTGAACGAGTGGATTCTCTCTCCAGGATAGGGAAAGACAGCTGAGGGAATGGGCAGGCGCGAGTACCATGGGTAGCCTCCGTACTAGGGTCAAGGATCCTGAGTCCCAGCTCCGGGGTTTGGGGTGGGAGGGAAGCCAGAGTTTGGGTGGATCCTCCCAGCCAGTCACTGGACCAGGGGAAAGAGGAAAACGTAGAGGGAGGGCCACAAAGGGCTGGGGACTCCCGCGCGCTTCCGGAGAGCCCAAGCCACCTTAAGGTCTTCCCCGGCGCCAGCGGAAGAATTCCTTAGTAACGCAAGCGTGGACACATACAAGACAGAGAGTCCAACTCACACCATTTGGGGATGGCTGGGCCAATCCCTTGAAGCATTCACCCCACGCTGTTCTCCACTATGCCGCCCCCTTCAAAACCAAGCTGTGTGTACACACACAACAGGCGGGGGAGGCGACGCCTCCCTCCTGGTGCTGAGACGCAGGGCACAGACACCGATCCCTCCCCTCTACATGCCGCGCCCCCTTCTCGGCTCACACGCCCCCTGGCCCCTACCCTGAGAACTCTGCAAAACCAGAGCCAAGGAGGCCGAGTGAAGGGCTTGAATCCTGAATTGTCTTTTAATGCCAATAAATAACCAGTTCCGACTCCCGGTCCTAGGGACGCCTCCTCCGATGGCATCCAGGAACAGGCGCGCGGTCCTCCGGGTCCCCTAGATATTGGTCTCAGCCAAGCCACCGCCCCCCATCTTCCTCTAAAACCTGTGCCTGTGACCGTCACCTGCTAGGCCCCCTCATCAGCCCATTCCACAGCCCTCGGGTTACTCGCCAGCAAGAATCGGCTTTTTGGAGCCTGTCAACTGAACCCCAGATCTGCAGGGCGTTTCTGTCCCCTAGACCCCATTGCTCCGAGGCCACAGGAATGCTAATTCTTAAAACCAACAGAATCGCCACAGCGGCGAGAATGGCCAAAGCTGCCGCTGCAATGGATCTACCAAGGCTCCCAGTCGCCGCGCCCTCCGAGGCCCGTGGGCTCACCGGAGACGAAAGGAGGGGTCTGCTGCCTGTCTAGACGAGAGCCATCCAGATATCGCCGAGCCCGGCGGGGACAGCCGCGACCACAGACACAATCCGTCAGCCCAGCGGGGAAGGGCAGCGTGGACACACACACACACACGCACACACGCACACGGGTTCCCTCCCGCAGCCCCGAATGCTGCAGCCGCGCCCGCCGCCGCCTCCCCAGTCGCGCTCCGACCTCGGCGCAGAGCACGGTCGGAACAGCTGCAAGTTTGCCTGGCGCTGGAGCAACTGCTCGCTGCAGCAAACGAGGCTCCAAAACAAAAGGGAGAGGAATCTCTCTCGCGGGCTTCCTCCCGGCGGGTCGGAACCCCGCACACTTGACATCGGCTACACCGCGCAGCTCCAACGCGAGTGGGGCTCCAGACGCGCGTCCCCAGCCCCAGGAACCCTTCTGGGTTTCGGAGGTCCGGTGTCACGGTCCCTACTGCGCGGGGAGCGAGGCCCACCACAGGACAAACCCTGGGAAGGGACGAGATCCGAGAGTGCGATGCCCCCTAGACCCAGAAGAGGGGACGGTGGAAGGGTGCGGACACCGGGCTAGCTAACGCACTGGAAGGGGGAAGGGGGAGAATTGTTCGGAGCAGTTTCCCCGGATTTATCTATAATCAAGAGCACGTCATGTTGCCCTCCTCCCGGGTCCCCGAATCCACCCGCAAGCCGAGGTGACTAAAAGAGGAGGGCGGACAAGGGATGCTCACCTCGGGGGTTCCTCCGGCCGCCGCGCTGAGCCCGCTTCGGGGGTGGGGGAAGGGGGCAGGGAAGGGGAAGGGAGGGACCAGGCTCCACAGAGCCGACTCCTGCTGGGAGTTCGGCGCGTCCCAGCCGTGAGGGGATTCGGCACCCCAGCGGACCGACCCAGTCGGGAAGGGAGGGAGGGAGGGAGGGGAGACAGGGAGGGAGGGGCAGGCAGAGGGAGGGAGTAGAGGAAGGAAAAAAAATGATCCTTGTACTGACACAGGGAAAGAGAATGTAGGAGAGTGACGTCCAGGCCCCGCCTCCCCCTCCGGCCACGTGCAAAGACTTGAAAGGAAAGAGGGAGGCTGCAAGCCTGCTGGGTAATGTAGTTCGCCTTTCTTTCCTGGGATGGCGGGCCCTGGAGAGCTGGGAACCGAGGGAACGCCGGGGATGCCGCCTGAAATGCCTGGACAGACCAGTGTTTTTACACTGACATAGCCCTCCAACGACCTCTTGCGCTAGTGGGGCACTCTGTGGTGGGGGACAGAACTGAGGGTGAAGGCACCGTCCGGCTTGCAGAGAAACACTTATCTTAAAATCAGGCAGGCTGTAAGAATGAGGACTTCCGCGCTTAAAGTGTAAAGTCTGTCCTAATGGCAGATAAGAGAAAATGTAGTCTATGCACTGGGAGAGATGTTGTGGGGGAGACAAGTGGCGTTATTAACGCGGCATTAAGTGCCACCGTAGGTTATTGAGATTCCTATGTTATAATTAACGTTTATGCATCGCTGTGGCAGGGGCGGGATGCTGTAATTAGATATGCACTTGGCGACCAATTAATTTTCCATTGGCCATGCTAAAAAGCTGGGACATCGCGTAGCTGGAAGAATTCGATGCAGTGGATAATGCGGTCATCACTTGACCAGATCGCCACTGTTCTGATTAAAACTGAGGTTAGCAGAGGCCTCCAAGAGGAATATAAGACGCTTTATGTCTCACCAAGCGGTGGAGCTGGGTGCATTTTGGAGGTGTTGGAACGGACCTGCTACAGAAATATTTTGAGCGATTAATTTGTAAAACATCCAATGAGCATATCCGGGCATGCAGGGACCAGGAAGCCCCCCAGTCTGTGCCCTCCAGGAACTCAAACTTGTGGGAGGACCACAGTCTGTGGAAGAATAGGGGATAAGTAAACACTTAGTACAGGGACAAACACAAAACACCATGTTACCTCTGGAGGAGCAGCCAACCGGAACACGTGTGGAAAGGCTTCCCGAGGGATGGTATTTGCATGAAAAGTTAATAAGGTTTTTACAAGGGGCAGGTATCTGTTATGGCTATGGTAGGTTCTAGGTTCAGAAGAGAGCTAATTCTGCAACCCCCAGCTATTTGGCTGAACAGGGGGCAGGTTGTTGGAGGGAAGGGCATTGTGGAAAGGGAGGGATGGCTAGAGGGTGAGCCTAGAGGGCAGAAGGAGCCTGGGGCTGCTTGCTTGAAGAGGCCAGGCTTGGAGAGGACCTGGAGTGATGGACAGGATTTTGTTTTGTAGTAAGCTTTGAACACTGAACAAGTCAGGCCATGAGCCGAAAGCAAAACAGAATACATGTTCACAACCTGTGGAAAGCCCTTTTGATTCTTGAACCAAAACCAAAGTGCTCAGTTTCTCTCTCTCTCTCTCTCTCTCTCTCTCTCTCTCTCTCTCTCATACATACATACATACATACATACATACATACATACATACATACATACACACACACACACACACAGAGGGAGAGAGAGAGAGAGAGAGAGCGCTGCATTGCAGGCTCAGAGACCTTGCCCATCATCTACAACCAACAACTGGTACAAGGCAGAATGTGTGCTGCATGCCATCTATCTGGGTGCCAGGCACAGGTCTTCCCCCCTGGCAACATGCTCTCTCCATTACCAAAGGAACACAAGGGCATCTGACTTCTTTGGGGGTCTGTCCTTAGCAGTACACCTCATTGGCTCGGCAATAAGTTATTTTTATGCTCTAACATCTGGATGGTTTCCTGGGTTGACAAACTATTAACTAATAGTACCAGATTCTAGGCTTCCATCAAATTCCCATTTCCTCATTTTGCTCTCAGGGTTGGGTTTTGCACATCCAGTGACAGGCACGCCACCTGCAAAGCAACTGAGAATGGGTTGTTTGGTCTTGTCTTCGCCCTGGCTCCAAGCCTCCTCACCTTTCAGAGGTGAGGAGAGGCTGAACAATCTGTAGATTATAAACCATCCTTACAGAGCTCTTGTGAGGGCACTAGGGTTTGGGCCATGGCTAAGCACAACAGAGGGGACTCTTTTAGTCAGCCTGATCCCTGAGTTCGAATATTGGTTTGATCCCTCATGGCTGTGACCATGGGCAGCTAACCTCCGAGTAGGGTGACCTTGAGGAACTCATTCAACAACCTTAGCCTTATGAGAACCAACAGTGATCCGGTTTTTATGTGGGTCTGTCCTATGGACTGTGGGCGGTGTGGTTGAGTTCCTTTCCTGGACCAAGATCTTTCTGGTCTGTGGAGATGACTGTGTATTTTTTTTTCTGTAATTATAGGTCAGTAGAGCTGACATAGTGGGAAGGAATCCTGAGTCCTTCATCCTAATATGGGAAAATAAGTTCTTTTGTCTTCAAGAAACCTTGGCCCATTTTTGCTCTTTCCCCATCAGCTGGCTGAGGTCTATGTTCTCCCTGTTCCTGAAGACATCACACGGAGTCTCCTTGCCCAAGGCTGGCTCCCCTCGGAGAGTGGGTAGTCCCATGAGACTCTGCATAGGTGTCCATCAAACTGCTTCCCGGTTCCCATATTCCGAGATCCTAGATCCCTGTTCTTTCCCAGGCTATTAGACTGTCAGTACCCTTCCTTGGACCTTCTAGTCACTCTCTCACCCCACGTACATAGTTGTGTTTTCCTGCTGAGGATTCTCTTCAGTAGCCTCTGGTGACAGGCCTTGCTGCTTTAGGATGGAGGCCTTGTGTATCCTGCTGATAGAAGGCCTGGGCTTGCTTGGCTTGCATCAGCACCTTCCTTCCCAGCCTTGTGGTTGATCTAGCATCCACCTGCAAGCTGAAGTCAGAAAAGTGGCTGAATGTAGACTCCTAGGGAAAAGACACTGGTGTTGGGTAACTGCAGGAGGGAGGGGTTTTTCCATTTGTTTTGTTTTGTCTGTTGTCTCAACATATTCTATAAATGAAAACCTAGCATCTTTCTGGTCCAAGAAGTCCAAAAAGCTTCTAATTTATGCTTGTCCAAGATACTGGTAAAAGAAATACACATCTCTGTCCCTCCAATCCTTCTTTCAGCTTTCCCCACAGCATTTCTGAGTGAAAAGCTCGGCTTTTTTCCCAGCAGGCTTCACATTTATGTATTTGTCTATTCACTTCTTTTGCAGTGCAGGAACCCAGGACTTCATACATGCTGAGCAAGCACATGACCGCGGATCTTCTCCTTCAGCCTCCTCACACTGTCTGAAGGGTTACTGAGAAAGCCAGAAAGACTGGTGGAGAGAAGCTGGCTGCCTTCAGGAGCTGGGAGTTCATGTTGATATCCAGGAGACAGTAGAAAAGGAATGGGGTTCCCTACTGTGTAAGGTGACTTTTGGTGAACTAAGGATTCAGGAGATGCAATGATCAGAAAAGGCTTTGGGGAGGGAAATGGATCTACAACTACATAAACTTTCTCACTGGGAGGAAGTCATCAGAAGCCCAAATCGATGGGGATGTGATACTGGCCTCTGACTCTGCAAAAGTCATGACATTTTGACAGGAACTGAAATGGCTTCATTGTCTATCGTGGTGGCTGCTCACCCGACAGAAGGTAGGTAGATGCTCTTCTGGTGTCTGTCCTGTGGTATGGTGGTGTTGGCCTACAGAGATACTGGCTTGATAGACCTAGGTTGAATTTCACTCCTGCCTCGTCTCATCTTCCATTACACTACTGTGAAGACCATTGCCTGGAAGGAAGATGCGAATCGATTCCAGAGGCGGCCATCAGTGAAAAAGAAAGGGATATGGGCAAAGAACTGTGAACTTGAGAGAAGCCAAAATGAAGTAAGAGGCAAATCAAGGAATGTTCATTGAAAGCATGCTATGCAGAAGTCATGACAAGGTGGTACCTGTGGGGTTTGGGATACCACCTGACCCTATCTCTGTGTGACATTGCCTCTCTCTGGGCCTCAGTTCTTACATCTGTAAGATGAGATCACAGGGTCTGATCTCTGAGATTGTCTCCCTTTAAGAAGTTTGTAATCTTTTTGGCCAAAGGAGCTGTGGAATTAAATGGCCATGAGGCTGAATTTTCAACCTGGAAAATTTCCAACCTGCAGGAAGAGCTCATCATTCTCTTTAGAGAAAGCCTTGGAGCCCAAACAGGCCCTTAAAGCAGGCAGCCCTTGCCTCGCAAGATTCCAGGACATTGAGAGGCCAGTGTATCAGCAGGCGTTTCTCAGGACCCTTAGATCTCAGGTCAGTGATGTGAACATCCATTCTTGACCTTGATGAGGGCTTGGGGGAAAACTGACCACACTTCTCTGCCACACTCAAAAGAAACGGAATCATCGTCTCCCTGGAAGGGGTAGCCAAGGCTAATGAAACCAGAGCTGCATACCTGATCCAAGGCTCCGTTGGCTAGGTTGACTAGGCTCCATCAAACTGAGTCAACCCAATTTTAATTTCTTCATGCAAGAATCTGTAGGAAGAGACTGAAAAACTTCTGCCCACTGTTAATAGCTCCTTAAGTCAAAGCCTGTGGCCAAAGTGGGCAGACCCAAGATAAGGAAGCCAAAGAAATGCCTAGAGAGGGAAAAACGGGAGAAGAGGAGGGAGAGAGGATGGAAGGCAGCTGCTTAGAAAGTTCTCAATCACTGGACACTTACCTATGCCCCTCATGGCTGTCTGGTGTCTGGCTTCTTATTGTCATCTTCTTTGCTTTGTGCCAGGTTTTGGATCTTTAGTTTAAAGACCTTAGAGTACAGAAAGGAGTTAATCCCCCTAGCTGACTATCTCTTCTCCCCAAAATGCCTTCTCTCTTCAAATCCCAGATATCCCTCCCTTCAAATGATTTGTAAATCCTGTCTGCTAAAATCTTATTCTGAACTGTCTGCAAAATAATTTGGCCTTGAGCCTTCCACACCTCTAAGTAATTTTCAAAGAACAGTAGCTAAGTTATCAATTAAACTATGAAAAGAAAGTGAAGCTGGATGTGTGAAGGAAATACTCTGAGTTCCATAGCAGGTAGGGAGCTGGCGGTCTGCAGGAGCTGTGAATCACAGGGCTAGGGAGTTTGGACTCACCCCACATCTCCAAACGTCAGGTTGCCCCTCCCAGTGTCCACCAAACACTCACCCAGCTACAGGAAGCTATGGGTGTATCGTCCATCCTTACCGGTGTACACACCCTCAGAGGTATGAGGCATTACTGGATGCTTCAGATGATTCCATGTCAGGAGCAGTTATCCTGGGTCACCTGCGCTGTCGCCTCATCAGCCAAAGGAAAGGCTGGGTTCCATTAGAATTATCTGCCTCTGCCTGCCTGCCCTCCTCTATTCAATATATGCATCATAACGGGCATTTTAAAGATGAATTAAATGTTTTTAAATAACTTTAAAAACCAGTTTTTTTTAATTAATTATTTATTAAAGATTTCTGCCTCCTCCCCGCCACCGCCTCCCATTTCCCTCCCCCTCCCCCGTCAAGTCCCTCTCCCTCGTCAGCCCAAAGAGCAATCAGGGTTGCCTGCCCTGTGGGAAGTCCAAGGACCACCCACCTCCATCCAAAAAAAAAATTCACCTATAAAGGGGTTGGAGGTATGACTCAGAAGTTAAGGGAACTTGCTGCTCTTCCAGAGGATCCAGGTTCAACACACGCCCCCCCCAGCACCCATGATGAGGGGTTCAAAACTGCCTGTAACTCCATCTCCAAGGGCTTTAACTTTCTCTTCTGGTCTTTGTGGGAACCCACACATGTGCCTTACATGCGTGCAGATGCACATGCAAAATAAACTTGCATACAAAATAATGGGCTTGTCGTGATGTTTTTTCATACATGTGTATCATCGTTCTCTGCGTATAGTCACTATTAACTACCACCTGTGTCCTTCCTCACACTTCCACAGGTTCACTTCTTCCCTCAGCGGTCTGCTTTTGTGTGTGTGCATGTGTGTGTGTGCGTGTGTGAATCTAGAGTCCAACTGGCTCTGTAGCCAAGGATGGTCTGCAATGCCTCATCTTCCTGCCAATGCCTTCCTAGTGGGATTTCAAGCAGGTGCAATCTGGCAGGGCTCTCTTTTTCTTCCTTTTTTTTTCTTTTTTGAAAACAAAAAAGTAATTTATTGTGTATGTTACAGTAGTGGAAATGGCACTGTATGCAGTTTGAATCCTTCTTTAGTCACTTAATGTAATTAAAAAAGGTTTTCTATAGTAATACAGTCTTTGTAGACCACACCTGAAGGATTATTTAAATGACAATTTTTAGCATCTAATAGATGTTTATTCTAAGACATCAAGGATGACAGTTACACACTAAAATTTGCATTAATCTAGGCTCAAGGAAGCTCACAGTTCAGAAGACAGACATATTTTAAACAGAAATGGCAACACAAGATTCAAATTCAGGGTTGGGGGTATAACTCAGTAAATTAGCACTTGCCCAACGTGCACCAAAAACCTGGATTCTAGCCCCAGCAATGGGGAAAAAAATCAAATTAAAAACAAGTATATAGTATAACAGAGAGGTTGTTTGGGCTTAAGTTGCCCCTCCAAAGCTAGAGTGGAGCCAGTGAGACATTCAGTAGGTAAAGCGCTTGGCGTGCAAGCTCAGCAACTTGTGTTCCATCCCTAGAGCCCACACAAAGGGAGGAGAGGACCAGCTCCACAAAGCTACCCTGTAACCTCCACTGCCATGAACATCCATACACATGCATATCATGCACAATAATAATAAGTAAAATTTTGTTTTGAAATTAATTAAAAAGAAGAAAACAAAGGATAAGGTGGCAGGGATTGATTCGTGACACAATCTAGACAGGACAGGTCTTGGCATCTGAATGTGCTGGGGATAGAAAGAATACCAGGGAGGTGGTGGAGGAGGCTATGGAGGAGGCAGAAGGAGGCTATGGAGGTGGTGGAGGAAGCTATGGAGGAGGCAGAAGGAGGCTATGGAGGTGGTGGAAGGAGGCTATGGAGGAGGGGGAAGGAGGCTATGGAGGTGGGAGAAGGAGGCTATGGGGATGGCAGAAGGAGGCTATGGGGGTGGCAGAGGGAGGCTATGGAAGTGGCGGAAGGAGGCTATGGAGGTGGTGGAGGAGGCTATGGAGGTAGCAGAGGGAGGCTATGGAGGTGGTACACGGGTAATGATGTTTCCAGGGGCAACTGGCAGGAGCTGAGGTATGGGAATTGGCAGGGGAAGGGAATGTGATCAAGGAAGGAGGCGGGATTAAGTTTGTCAAGTTAGTGATGTGTAGCAGGTTCAAAACTTGGCTTAGGAGACAGCAAATCTTTATAGCCACTTGACCTTGGACAAACCTAATTATTCTGAACTTCCATTTCCTCTATAAAATGGGGAAACCACAGATCACATCTCAGTAGTTTAACCAGGATTAAAGGAGAGGGAGAGAGAAAGTCACACCGTGCAGAGGAAGGCTAGTCTTAATCTTTGTTTTTTCTTTTGCTTCTTTGAGACAGGATCTCTATATAGCCTAGAACTCACTATGTCCTAGAACTTCAGACTGGCCTCGAACTCACAGAGCTCCACTTGCCTCTGCCTCCCACTAGGACTAAAGGCCTGTGCCACCAAGCTGGGATGTTATCTTATCTGACTTTATGGGAAGAGGAACAAAAATATGACCTGTTTGAACTTTCTTCTGTGACCCAGGAAGAGGAAGTCGGAGCTCCTGTTCCAGGGCAATTCCACCACACGGGGCTGGATGGCCTGGAACAAGTTCTCATCTGGAGCTGATCTGAGAACACAGGACCCTTACCTTCTCCCTTACGTCACCTCTGGGGGCTCAGCACAGTGAGAAGTGACTGCTAGCTTCCCTACACTTCCTCCACAACATGATGTTCACATGCACACCCCAACTCCGCTACTTCTCCAACAACCTGAGTTATCAGATTTGTTTCTGCCATGCTCTCTCCAGAAAGGGCTAGAGACAGTGTTTCCAGGTCTCAGATATATCTCCAAGCAGAAATAGGAGTCAGCACCAAGGGCTCTTTATGAGAGAATCTTTTTACCCAGAGTAAGCACGGCTTTTTCAAATAGCTCAGGCGACATGAGCATCAGGTCTGACAGGTGGAGTTTTGCTTCACTAAGCAAAACTCTGGAACATTCCTGTGGCATCAGCCTGTTCCCAGCATGGCTCAGCACTGACGACTTTGTAGCGATTGACTGTGTGTCGTGGGGTTGAAAGGAAGGGTGTGTGAGGCCCTGGAAGGGCTTCTGGGTAAGCCACGGAGTGGAAACTGCTCTGGAAGTTACCCAGCTGCCAGTTAGAAGAAGAAAAGGAATTTTCAGAAAAAGAAGGAGAAATGCCTTTTGGCTAACTTGAACTGGCAGACGTGTCCCAGGACACGGGACAGTGCTGGGGACTCATGGGGCAGTGTCTGAGTGCCCAGTCAGCCTGCGACCTCAGACATGGCCACAGACAAAGGAGTAAGCTGGCGACAATTCACCTGTCCCCTCCCCACTCCTAGAAAGCAATTTTGGTTTGACACAGAGATAAGATTTGAAGCCTTTTCTTCAGGCCTCATGGAAGGTACCCTTTCAGTGGGCATGTTGCCATGACAACCGAATAGTCACTAGAGGGCATCTATAATTGGTAGAAAATGCTATTAATTTAGTTACAGGTGATTCTCTTTCTAGAAGGACTGTGAGTCTTGGACTACAGTAGTCGGATGTGAGCTTCCTGCCCGAGTACACTAATAATCACCTTGTAATTTAATTACTAGCCTAGCACCAGGAACGCTTCTCCACTTATCAGCCGGCCAGTCATTTTTGGATGTCAGCACCTTGGGCAGGGCCTGTCTTTGAAAGCTGTGGTTACCCAGATGCTGGTCTTAACTTCTGCTGAGCTTGGAAGTCACTGGGCCTTGGAATTAGCTGGAGGGATCTTTGTGAAGTACTGGTTTATCTGGAGCATCAGCCTGTCATCTTCTGGGGCGGGGGAGAACAGGAGGAGGCTATTCCCACGTGAGATGTCCCATATGACCACACTCTGGCTCTCGTTCCTTCAGTCTCTTTACCTGGTTTGTCCCCATTTCCTAGATAAAGACTCAGGCAATTCCTAATGCTGGATTGATATCATTTTTTACTTTCTTTCATTTTTCTAAAAATTATGCTATAATTTATACAACATGAAGTTGACCATCTTAGCCTTTTCTTTTCCTTTCTTTCTCTTTCTTTCTTTTCTTTCTTCCTTCCTTTCTTTCTTTTTTAATAAAGATGGGATCTCACTAGGTAGCTCTGCTGGTCTGGGACTCGATATGTAGACCAGGTTGGCCTCAAACCTTCAGAGATCCACCTGCCTTTTATTCCCAAGTGCTGGGATTTAAGTCATGTGACACCATGCCTGGCTCATTTTGGCCATTTTGAAGTCACAGTTCAATGGCATTAAGTGGAAACATCACTGCTATCTTTCACAAGAACTTTTCATTTTGTAAAACTGAACCTGTATCCATTTAGTATTAGTTTTTGTGATAGAAAAAAATATTTCATACAATATGTTTTGACCATGTTTTCCTCCTCTCCTAATTCCTTCTTCCCCACTTCCCTGCCCACCCAACTTTATGCTCTCTCTAAAGAAAAAAACAAAACAACAACAAAAATAAGAAACACACGCAAACCCTACCCAAAATTGAAAATCAAAATAAAAAAGCAAAGGACTGGGTTAGACCAAAAAATAAATACATAAATTAAAAAAATAGAATTAAAATTAAAATCCCAAACAAAGAAAAATGCTACAAACATACCATTGAGTTTGTTTTGTGTTGACTAACTTCTTCTGGGCAGGGGCCTGACCTTCAGTGTGGCTGATATACCCAGTGGTATTCCCTTTGAGACAACAGATTTTACCTTTCCAGACTGTTAGCTATTGCAGCTAGCTTCTCGGTTAGGGGTGGGAGCTGTATCCACGTTGCCCTCTCAGTGCTGGGACCCCATTAGGCTAGAACCTGTGCAGGCCTTGTGTGTGCTGCCACAGTCTCTGTAAGTGTGTCTGTGTGTCCGTCTGTGCACGACTATTTCTTTGGGATCATCCACTGGGTCTTCTCCTCCTCCTCACAAATCCCTGGTGAAGACCAATTCTTCAGCATCCCTTCCCATACCATCTGGCAGGCACCACTCTGCTTGCCATCACTGTGACGTGGTCCACTTCTCTCGGTGTCTTTTGTGGTAGAGTCATGTCATGGGCGTCTGTCTGCACATGGTTGACTTTGCTTAGCATAATATATTCAAACTTCATCCATGCTTTAACATGTGCCACTATTTTCTCTTCGGGACTGACTGATTACTATCCCATTGTGTGTGTGTGTGTGTATGTGTGCAGTGTGCATGTCTCTCTGTGTGTGTTTGTGTGTCTGTATGTGTGTGTAGTGTTGTGTTTATCTACTCATGGATGACACTTTGGTGACGTCTACATTTTTGGCTGCTGCAGACAGGCTGCTATGAACACTGGTGCACAAATACTTTCTTCAGTTCTTTTAGGGTGTCTAGGGTGTCTCCTCAAAAGTGGAATTGCTGGGTAATATGGTAATTTTTAGTTTCGGAGGAAGTGTCTTTCTGTGTCTTCGGGTTTTTATTGCTGTGAAGAGATACCATGACCATGGCAACTCTTATAAAGAAAACATTTATTTGGGGTGGCTCGCTTACAGTTTCAGAAGCTCAGTCCATTATCATCATGACAGGGAGCCTGGTGTTGTGCAGGCAGATGTGGTCCTAGAGGAATAGCCAAGAGTCCTACATCATGCTGGTAACAGGAAGTCAATTGACTGACACACTGAGCGGTGTCCTGAGCATAGGAAATCTCAAAACCCGCCCCCACAGTGACACACTAACTCCAGCAACGTCATACCCACTCCAACAAGGCCACACCTCCTAATAGTGCCTCTCCCCATGAGATTATGGGGGCCGATTACATTCAAACTCCCACATTCTCTTTTCCACCGTTTCACACATCCACAAAAGTGCAAGTGTTCCAGTTTCTCCGCATTCTTATCCACACTTACATTCATTCATTTTTCTTGACTAGTAGACAGTCTGGTGTGTAAGATGCAGTCATTTTTTAAGGAGAGGGCCTGGCTAACACAATATGTTGATAACTCTGTTACCAATATCTATAATAGCTCTTGTGAATTGAATATAGTTATGTGGTAGGCACTGCTATCATATTTGATCACTAAATCAGCCTTAAGAAAATGTTTGATTATCATTTCCATTTAAAGCTTTAATTCATTATTATTATTTTATTCTATTTGCATTGGTGTTTTTCCTGCATGTACACATGTGCACCATGGAAGTCACAGAAGGGCATTGGGTCCTCTGGGACTGGAGTTACAGCTGATCATGAGTTGACATGTGGCTGCTGAGAGTTGAACCTGGCTCCTCAGAAGGAGTAGCCAAATGCTCTTAACTACTGAGTTATCTCTCGAGGTCCCCATTTTTACTTTTTAAAGATTTTTTTAAAATTTTAATTATGTGCATATATGTGTCTATGTGGAGTTTCGTGCAGGAGTACAGATGACTACAAAGGCTAGAAGAGGAACTTTATCTCATACAACTGGAGCTGAAGGTGGTTGTGAGTTGTCCAGCATGGATGCTGAGAACTGAACTTGGGTCCTCAAGAAGAGCAATTAATTATGGGCTCTTAGCCTCTGAGCTGTCGCTCCAGCCCCACCATTTCCATTACAGATGTGTAAACTGATTGATATAATCAATGTCACCACAAGATCACCCAGCCAAATAATCACCGTGTTCCCCTGAAGCTAGCCTCAGAGGGAGCCTTAATTCTTCAGCTTAAAGGAAAGCTTTCTTCTAAGTGGACTAGAGAACCTCCAATAGTGCAGCTCTAGCTTTCAAATATGCTTTCCTGCTGGCAACAACAAGCAATGAGCACGGTGATTGTAATGTTAAAGGAGCAAAAAGGAACTGAACATGACCAAGCATCTAGTTATAATCTCTATATGTTAGAAAAATTAAAACCTTCAATATTTGAACGTTTCATATTCACAGGGAACTAAATTAGAGGGTGATTATTCCCATAATGAAATTATTTGCTTTATGGAAGAATTCACTGAATTATCCTCTTCTGCAATGAGCTTTCTCCAATCACTTGAAGTATGAATTAAATCTATAACGATATGATGTATATATAGATAGCTCCCCCAGAACACATCTATCGCTCAGCATGAAGCCAAATCAAGTTGCTAAAATGCTTTTGATTGCAGGCTATTGATGGTGTGTGATATTTGCTCACTTCAGCATTTGAGGGTTCCAGCGAGGAAAGGCTTTACAGACTCCCCTGTCAAACCCTCAACACCCTTCATCCTGACGAACTCATAAAGGGCGGGGCCGCGCCAAAGACAGGTGGAAACGATGATTAAACAGGGGCTTCACCGCAGTTAGGGAGGAGCAAGCACAGAAGACTCCTTAACAAGGTCATTACAAGTCAAGCCCCACTTTTCTGATCTTGTAAATGTTGAGAGCTGGGCTAGGAGAGAACCAGGGATCTACACAGGGCATTTGATGTCTCCCAAGACAGCATATGATCAAGGGACAGGTTCTTCTGTCTCTTTTGGTTAAGAAGTACATTTCACTGCTAATAGTACAGACCCAAGTTACAGTGATTTTGAAATAAAGATGTGACTAAAAGAATTGATGCCATCATTTTGGAAGACGGTTTAGCTGCTTCTTTTTAAAATCTCCAAAAAGTAATTTAATTTTTAATATAGTGGTGTGTGTGTGTGTGTGTGTGTGTGTGTGTGTATGAGTGTGGGTGTAGTGTGGTGAGGTTGTTTTCACATGTGCATGGGGGCATGAACAGAATACTTGTGGAAGTCAGAGTACAACTTGGGCCAGTGAGTTCTTGCCTTCCACCATGTAAGTCCGAAGGATCAAGTCCAGATCCCTAGGCTTGCTGGCAAGCATCTTCACCCACTGAGACATCTCATCAGAGCTGGCAGAGTCTTACTGAATGAAACATACCTTAAAATCCACTAACCATGTTCCTTGGTATTTATGTAAATGAGTTGAAAACTTACATCCAAACAAAAACCTACACACAGATGTTTGTAGCACCTTTATATTTAAGTGCCCAGACTTGGAAGCAACCAAGGTGTCTCTCAGCAGATGACTGGGTAAATAAGCTGTAGTACAAATAAGCAATGGAGCATTAATCTGAGAATTGAGTCATCAGGCCACAAAGAGACACAGAGGAGCCTAAAATATATATTGATAAGTGAAAAAAAGCCAAGCTGAAAAAGCTCCAGGCTATAGAAGTCTGACTATAGAACTTTCTAGAAAAGACAAAAATGTGAACCAGTAAAAATATCTATCTATGGTCAATTGAGAGTCCAAGGATCACAAAAATATGAATATTTATTTATGATATACAGTTATTTATTGTAAGACAATGAAACTATTCTATATTATATAATGATGAATGATATCATCATACATTTGTTAAAAACCATGGAATAGATGACATCAGAAGTGAGGCTTAGTGAAAACTATAGATGCTAGTTAATTACATATTAATATTGACTCATCAATTTCAATGTATAAGCACACAGCGTTAATACTAGGCAAAACAATGAAGTTCAATGAGGGAGAATTTGGAGAAATCCCTGTATTTTCTGCTCAATATTTTGGAAATCTAAAAATACTCAAAAATTAAGATCTAAAACATTTTTGTAAGAAAAAGCAAGATTGAGAACTGATAAATTCCCTAGTTAGGGAGTCTCCTGTGGGGATGATGGTGCCTGAGTTTCAGGGATCTAGCCAGCTTTCTGGTTTTCTATCCCCCATGCCGATACCATTCCCAAGTGACCTGAACACTGGCCAGCTGAACATCCATCATGTAACAACAGAGGGATCAGGAGAAGGGCCAAGAGACACCTGTTTGGTACAGAGTAGCCTCTGTGTCTTATCACATACGTATTGCTATGACAAAATACCCAACAGAATCAGAAAGCAAAAGTTCATTTTTGCTCATGCTCAGTCCATGGTTGGCTGTACTGCACCTGGATCTATAACAGGCAAGAAACATCATGACGCAAAGGAATGACTGAGGAAAGTTGCTCACTTCCTCATAGCCAGAAAGCGGGTGTGTGCGGTTTTGGGAACAAAATATACCCTTCAAATGTCCCCAGTGATCCACCTCCTTCAACCAAACCACCTTCCCCAAACCCATTCTGTATGAATCCATTAACAGAGTAATTATTTGGAGGGGCATCCCAGGGTCAACCTATAACTTTCCCCAACTGAGCACAGTCTGTGCACTAGAGAATACTAAGCAATTATTGTTAGTGTGGTTGGGTGCAATGCTGATATGGCAGTTATGTTAAGAATTAAGTGTTTATCTCTTAGGGGTACACAGTGAATTACTTATGAATGAAAAGAATGTTGACACTTTGTCCTTGTTTTAAAAGAATCTAGAGGGGGAACGGCAGGTAGAAGGTACGATAGAGCTGCAGGAAATGGCTCAACGAGTGAAGGGCTTGCTCTCCCCAAGGGTGAGGACCAGAGTTCAGATCCCTAGAACCTAAGTGAAAATCTGGCTGGGTATGGTGGCTTGCCTGTAATCCCAGGGCACTGGAAATGGAGACAGGGACACCCTCTCTCCTTGGAACAAGCTGGCTAGCGGGACTAACTAAAACAATGAGCCCCTGGTTTAGTGAGATCCCTTGCCTTGCTACATAAAATAGAATTCAATGGAGAAAGACATCCACCATCACCTCAGGCCTCTACACACACATGTAAGAAACACACACATGATAGGAAAGTGTTGGAGGCTAATCTATACAACATGTAAAGGGTACACGCAGATTCTCACACTGTTTTCTGCATTTTTGCATATGGCTGTATCATTTATTATAAAATATAAAAACAAATGTCCATATACGAGAGAGGTTCAGAAGTAACTATTTCTCTGGGCATTTGTCACATTCAACCGTGGGGAGTCCTGGTGATGAGGAAGAAGGGGAACATGGTAGGTGACTGACAAGCTCTGCCACCCTCAGCATAACAAGCCACTGACAATTACTACCCTGTCGTAGTGGTGCTTTGGTCACCAAGCCACATTTCTTAGAGTCAGATGGTCTGTAGGTTAGTCCACCCAGCAGCGCATTCTCACCACCTACAACATGGCCCTGCTCATTTCCCATATCCTTTCCCTGGGTTTGCGACCCCATCTTTAGGACTCACTAACGGGCTGCATCCTCAAAAAGCTGTGGCCTGTGTCCTCTCTAGCCCCACACTGAATTCCCTCTAGTGTTCCCTCATCTGTCCTGATTGGTTTGTGACATCTTTTGTATATATCTCTTTCCACCACTAAAGTATAAATTCCAGAGAATAAATGCTGTGTCTTTATTTTCCTTAGTCCCTTCAACACCCATCAAAGGAGAAACTCATGAATTGGATTTTAGTGATAACCCTTATCATTGCAGTAACATTAGCAATAATAACAGTTAGCCTTTCTTGATGTCTTACTTAATTAAATCCTCACAGGACCCTTGTGATTGCTAATTCCTATCATTTCCATTTTATAAAAAAGAAAACCAAGGGGCTGGAGAGATGGCTCAGAGGTTAAGAGCATTGCCTGCTCTTCCAAAGGTCCTGAGTTCAATTCCCAGCAACCACATGGTTGCTCACAACCATCTGTAATGGGGTCTGGTGCCCTCTTCTGGCCTGCAGGCATACACACAGACAGAATATTGTATACATAATAAATAAATAAATAAATAAATAAATATTTTTTTTTTAAAAAAAAAGAAAAGAAAACCAAGGATGGGGGGAGCTTATTAACTTGTGGGCATATTAGAGGTTGAGTCTGGCTTCCAGCTCAGGACTGTTCAGTACCAGAGGGTAAGACCCAACTTTCTTCTTTCCCTGCATCCACAAAAACATCACTCCCATTGGGAGTGGCAGGACCCCTGATGAGGTATGTAAGAGAGCCAGGAAATACATAGACTAGCTGCTGGAGAATATCCGTATATGGTATTGGTGGTAGACTCTGGTATGTCTTTGCCCCTTGCACAAAGGTATAAAAAGGAACCCCAAGCCAAGTGGTCTTTCAACTTTGTGAATTCCTCCGTCAGCATGTGTATGGAGAGGTCCACAGTGACCAGGATGGTTGACTACAGAATTCCATACATGGGCCTCTTAGCAGGCATAGAAGCCGGAGGCTCAACTGAGGGATGGATCCCCTATCAGACCATTAACCAATTTGTTTCCTGGTCAGGGGTAGGTGGTCCCAAGCTAGGAGCTCTGTGAGCTGACATAGCCAGATGTCAAGATGTTCTTCCTCGCATCTCTCACTCTGGGGTACCTCTGTTGACCAACAGCAGTTGGGGTACCTCTGTTGACCAACAGCAGTGATGTGGGGCAGGTGAGGTAGAGAGAGCATCACATAGGATCATGCTGCTTCCCACATTCTGTTTACTGTCCCAACGGGGACAAGTCACCAGGCTCCCTTTCCCTGCTTGCACATCTAATAGGCTGGCTCTCACCCCTGGATCTTGTACCCTAGGTCAGTCCATTTAGATGGCCAAGTAAGTCCATCCCGCCCCCAGCCTTTCATGCACGTCACACCCAATTTCCACTTCCTCCAAGAAGTCTAATCAGTGTTCTTTCTCTGGGCTCCCTAAAATATGCAGTCATAGTTCCAATTTGCTATTAGAACTCTGTTGTTTAAAAGTACTTAATGAAGCCAGGCAGTGGAGGTGCCTGCCTTTAATCCCAGCACTTGGGAGACAGGCAGGTGGATCTCTGTGAGTTTGAGGCCAGCCTGGTTTACAGAGCGAGTTCCAGGACAAGCTTCAAAGCTACAGAGAAACTCTGTCTTAAAAAACCAAACCAAACAAACAAACAAAAAGTTCTAAATGATCTGCTTTCCCCTGTATTATAAGTCTAAAGACCATACACTTTATTCTCCAAATGCCTAGGGCCACAATTGAGCTGGCCAAAAGATGTTGAGTCTCCGTAAATGATGAGGCCTCACTCTTATCATTGCTGGCTGTAAGCCAGGCAGTACACTAAAAACCTTAGCTGTATGATATTGTTTAGCTGCTAGGACAAATCAGTCAGGATGCCATTTAGCTGCTAGGACAAATCAAAGGCACTAATCTTGTCCGCATTTTACACATGAAAGTTGGAGAGGTTTGGAAAGACTAACTACTCGCCCAGTGTAACCTAGTAGAAAGTGTACGAACTGGAAGTCGAGACTCAGGCGTTAGGGGCTGGGGGACAGCACAGAGGTTAATGTGATAATTGTGCAAGCAAGAGGCTGGAGTGCAGAATCCCAGGGCCCAGGTGAATGGTGACCCACCTGTCAGCCCACCCTGAGAGGTGGATCCCTGGAGCAAGCCACTAGCAAAAGTAGCTGTATCAGCAAGCTCTGGGGCTGGTAGAAAGACCCTGCCACAAAAGAATAAGGCAGAAGACTGAAGAGGGTTCCCAAGGTCAGCCTCAGGCTTCTGTGTGCACTTTACACACTTACTACACATGTGAGCAGGCATACATGCATGTATAAACATGCATACACCACACACAGAGACACATGAAAAGGAAAAAAATGATCCGACAGACGTTAAGATTTCATCCCCTCAAATACTTCAAGGTGTCTCTTCCTGCAAATAGGTAAGGAATTTACAAATGGGTGCTTTTCATGAGCCATGTATGCATTGAAACTTAAATATTTCTAGGGGCCAAAAAAAAAAAAAACAGGAATACTATAAAGCCCAGGCATTCAGAGTCAGAGACATGAACATATCTTATCTCCTGGTATCTGTTAGTTACAGGGATGGTGTTTCCCACCCTCTAGAACTTGCTAATGTGGCTGGGATACAGTAACACAGCAGAGATGGAGGCTCCCGATAGAGTCTTGGGGGGGGGGGGACACTGCAAGGGATGCTCAGGCGACAAGCTAAGTGGGGCTATGGGCAGGGCAGGGCCAGTTGGAAGGGACTTGCAGAATTCTTTGGAGGACCGTGACACCGCCCCACTTCTCTGCGGCTTTGTCCCCAGCTGGAGGAGGAAGCCACAGGACACCTCTGTGTGGTACTGTTCCAGAGCCATGTCCTCCATCTCCTTTCTGTAGCAAAGAATGAAAATGGGGTTTCCTGCTCAGGCTGGGTTGGCGGCAGGGTGTCATTCACCCAGATTCCCAGAGCTGTCTCTGGAACCTGTGTCCCAGGGACCTTCCGGGCTGTGTGGAGAAAGGAGGCTGTGTTAGAGCTGCCCATAATGGATCCTGGAGGGATCCTGGCTTTTGAAAAGCCTTCACCTCTCCATTCTCTCCCCAGGGGAGCCAGGGGATAATTGGGTACTATGTGCAGCCTCTAAGACACAGGGCCCTTTCAGCACAACCGTCCCCAGGGAGTGGCCATTTTTTTTGTGTGTTGAATGCAATTTTCCCTAGGTAGGATCAGCCCAGTGCGGCCTTTTTAGAACTGGGAATCATACCCGAGTTTGGAGATTGTGGTGACCGTCATGGTCTTGCACAGCTGGAGGACCCCAGTGTGATTTTAGGGTAAGCTGCATTCTCTCCCTGGTGGAGGCCTTGAAACATGCCAGCCCACGTTTACCCTCTACCCATGTAGACGACACCCATGTAGAATGGAGCAAACCTGACCATGGACTCTGTGTCCAGCTATGCACTTCCTACTCTCTTCCCCCAACGAATGTGGCTCTCTTAGTCTGTCCCCTAGCTCTCCTCTAGTAGAGGGCCACACTCAGGAAGAGCCTGCCATCCCCTCCCAGAAATGCAGAAGCAGGTGTGTCTCAGTAAGAATCAAGTGGTTGGGTTTCTAACACCAGCTTAGCAAGTCTTAACACTGCTTGCCAAGTCTCGTTCCTTCTTGCATCCTGGTCTCATGAATAAAGTCTGCAGTAGGGAAGGGGTGGAGTGGGATGCAGCCCCCACGGTGCACTCAAACCAGTGGGGGACTTTAAAACTACGGATGCCCAGGTACAACAAACCCACTTCAGCCAGAATGTTTGTGGGCAAAGTCGTGACAGCCATGTATTTTAAAGGTTTCATGGGTTCGCCAGCTAGCGATTTGTGGGATTCTGATTATAGGTGAGTATGAGATTATAGGTCTTTCGGGAAGCTTCACCAGTAATGCCGACGTTTTACACCTCATTCCTATTTTTTTAAAATATTTATTGATTTTTATAAGCGTTTTGCCTGCATGTATGCATGTGTAGTATGCCTCTGCCTGGTGTTTATGGAGGTCAGAAGAGGGCATTGGATCCCCTGGAACTGGAGTTTGGTAGGGATGATGGTGAGTTGCCATGTAAGTCCTGGGAATCGAACCTGGGTCCTCTGGAAAAGCAGCCAGTAATCTCAACAGCTGAATCATCTCTCCAGCCCCATCTTATTTCTATTCTAAAAATTTTATGTTTTTGAGTGTGTATGTGTGCATGTCATGGAATGAACAGAGAGAGAGAGAGGAGAGAGAGAGAGACATGCACACACACACACACACACACACACACACACAACACACTATGGGAGGCATGTGACGATCAGGGGACAGCTTGTGGGAGTAGCTTCTCTCCTACCACGCGGGTCACAGTGAATGGAACTCAAGTCATAGGACTTGGTGGCAAGTGTGCTTGCCTGCTGGGCCGTCTTGCCAGCCCTTATTTATGATTTCTAATGGTGGACTGAAGCTGATTTCTTTTGTAAGGGTGAAAAAAGACAATTTCACCTTTGTGAAAGCACTGTGGAGACATCAAAGAAGTGTGGCATTACAAGAGGTCCTTGGGAAGTGGCCCTGACAACTATCAGCATTGTCTAATGTAAAGTTCCCAGTTGCCGGTGGGGATTAGCTGGTGATCAGTGAGTTCCATCCTGAGTCCTCCAGGATGGCCAGAGGAGGCTTTAAGCTTAGGAGCATCATTCAGTGTGAATCGGCGAACCCTTCCTCACAACATTTGATGAGACCGGACAGAAGCAAGTGGCTTGCGTGATGAATACAGGGAGATCTGAAGCAGGCTTAGAGTGTGATTTGTTCCCTGGCATGAGCTATTCTGAGTGTGCAGAAGGAGTGTCCAAGTCCCTTGGACAGCAAAGTCTTAGGGGCTGTTGGGCTGGCTCCAGGATATTTTATTCCCCAAGAGCTGGTTTGTCTTTGAGTCTGAGGTACTCTAAGACAAATCAGGGTTATGTTTGTTTCTTATTAAATAAACATTTAGGAAGTCCATAACTTAGCCTCTGTGAGAGATATGGGAGATCATAGGCATGCATCCCCAAATCTGGATCGTATGGTATAGCTGACTGTTAGGTTGTGAGCTCAGCTCTGTGAAGTCTTCTTATTTTTTCTTTTCACGCATTGGTCAGTCCCAAGTCCAGGCCTGGAAACACAGTAACGTTTGAAATTCGCTCCTGTTGTGACTTTGCTGCGGCTTCCAAGTGAGACTCCAGATTCTGACAGGACAGTCTGAAGCCCTAAATACAAACCTTCATCCACTCAACAACAAAAGCTTCTTTCTCAGTGTTCATTCCGGCCACTCTGTGGCCCTGGGGAAGGGGATAGAAATGGACTCCGGTTGTCAGCTGGGTTTCACATCACTCTTATCCCCCTGAGTGGTCAACTAACCCAGTGTGCTAGACAGAGACCATATTGTCTGGATCCAAGCGTTCTCCATACGGCAGGACATTTCTTTGCATGTGAGTGGCAGACCTCAATGAAGTTCTTCCCAGGTCAGTGAGATGGCTCAGTGGGTAAAGGTGCCCACCAGCTGGCAGCCTGAGCTTAGTTCCCAAGACTCTCACGGCGGAAGGAGGACCAATTTGTCCTCAGAATTTGTCCTCTGACTTCTGCAAAAATAGATGGGTAAACAGATAACTATAATAATTATTAATGTATCTATTTTTGTTTCATTGGTGTGTGTGGTGTTGAGATTCAAACTTAGGGCCTTGCACATACTAGGCAAGCTCTCTGCCACTGGACTGTGGAACCCCTAGTCTCGGGCCTGTATTTGTTATTTTATCTTTTGTTTTATGTGAGTCTTATATCCGTTTCATTTGTTTTTTTTTGAGACAAGACCTCACAATAACGCACACTGGCCTTGAATGTTTTATATATTCCAGACTGGTCTCAAACTCCCCATCCTCCTGTCTCAGCCTCTGAAGGCTGGAATTACAGGAGTGTGCCTTCACACCTATCAACAATGGTCCTAATGAATGAGGAGACACTGTGTGCTGCAGTTTGATGAAAACTTAACTAAAGGCATGGCAGAGATTTCCATGGAAACTGTCTGTTTTCTTAGTTTGCCTTCAACCTCTTGCCTATACCTACCCTTCTGCTGGCAATGTGACAGGAAGGGGTGACATCAACATTTAGAGAGATCAGATCCTGGGATACAGCAATGAGGGAGGAAGACTAAGGGAAAAGCATGGTGGAAAGCCTTGCTCTTTGGGTTCACGTCATAAAGTTTAGAAGTGCCTTAGACTTCATGGCATCTCGCACACTCTAGCCAATACCTGTATTTTGTGATTGGCAACAGTGAAGCTCAGTAATAACCAACCTCAGAGAGGAGACCAAGGTCCTAGTGACTGGAAATACGAGGCAGCATTCCAGGTAATGGCAAAACCAGTCTTAAGTGTGGCTCTTAGAGAATTGCAGAGGCAAGCAGAGCTATACATACAGGATCAGAGAAGCCACAGCCTCGGGGTAACGAGACTGCTGCTTCTTTCTCAGTGAGAGATAGGGTCAGGCATGCATGGTGGTGTTGCAGTTTGCATGTCTCCTGTCCTCCACTCGTGCCTTTCCACACTTGGTTCCCAGTTGGTGGTGTCTAGGGAGGCTGTGGACCTTCAAGAAGTGTGGCCTAGATGGAGAAAATGGGTTGCTGAGGGCCAGTCTCCTTGGGCCTTGCTCTGACCTGAGCACTCTCTGTGGTGTGTTTGCTGAGGTGTGAGACACCATACTCAAGCTCCTACAGCTTCCTCCCTCTGTTAAACATCTTTGCAAACACCCTCAGAGGCATTCAGAGGCCTGTTTCCTAGGTCAGCCCAAATCCAGAAAACCTAACAAGGTAGAATTACCATAACAACTAACTGTTGCCCCTCAGGCTGCTCTTGTCAGGGTAGTGGAGGAAGCTAACTGACTGAGGTGGGGTTGACAGA
This sequence comes from Microtus ochrogaster, assembly GCF_000317375.1. NCBI lineage: Eukaryota > Metazoa > Chordata > Mammalia > Rodentia > Cricetidae > Microtus > Microtus ochrogaster. The sequence continues at coordinate 59,896,988 of NC_022020.1, forward strand.
AATGAACACAGAAATAGCATCCAAACTCTCAGAACAGTAAACAAGCAAAACCCAAAGTGCCCGTTGTCTGTTCTTATAGATTGGGGCCACCTACAGGTAGGTAGATCCTCATTGTGCCTTAATTATCTTTTGAAATGTGCAATCTCCAAACATAATAAATAGTCTGAGGTGCTTTGGGTTACACTTGAATGTTGGGGTGACATACTTCACCTCGAGGAAGAAAAGTGAGGTAACTGAGTAGGGCCTAGGATGGAATCCCCCACCTCCAGTGTTCACACTGAGGTGTTATCAGAGGCCGTCATGATGAGTAAATTGCCTTGTTTCTCTTGGTGGAAAATGCAGAGAATTCCCTGCTTAGCCTTGGGAATAAGAATTGCCTCTGAGACAAGAGGGACACTCTAAATAGACTTTTCTTGTTAACTTCTGGATTTCTTTGGAGAGTTCTTGTATTATTCCTTGAATGTGGATTAGCCAAGCTTTTCTGCTTAAGAATTCAAACGAGAAGCTGATGACTGAGTTTTGCTGCCCACTGAAGACAAGGTCATAACACAGCAGGGGAGAGGTGGTGGACCAGGGCTCCAGGGAAAGTGCTCATGTTGACATCTGTGGAGATTAAACTCCACCATCAATGTGACTGGGTTCTGAATCACCTAAGAAGACAGTGAAGCATGCTTCTGGATGTATCTATGAGAATATTTACAGAGAAGGCTGGCCGGGGGGGGGGGGCAACAGAATGCAGACAGCACCAACTAATGGGCTGGAAAGAGGAAAGGAGAAAGGTAGCAGAGGGCTGGCCTCCCCTTCTCCTGCCTCCCCGATGACCATGACATGGCTGACTTTGCATTGCCACCTTCCCCGCCATGATGGACTGAATCCTCCTGTCATAGGGGTTCTATTGTTGTGAAGAGACACCATGACGACAGCAACTCTTATAAGAAAACATTCCATTGGGGAGGGAGGCTCGCTTACAGTTCCAAAGGTTCAGTCCATTATCATCATGGCCGGGAGCACGGTGGCATACATGGTATTGGCTACATCTTGATCAGAAAGCAACAGGAAGTGGACTGTGACACTGAGAGAAGCTTAAGCAAAAGAGACCCCAGAGCCTGCCCCTATAGTGACACATTTCCTCCAGTACAGCCACACCTACTTCACCAAGGCCACACCTCCCAATAGTGCCTGTTACATTCTAACTGCCACATCTCCCAAACCAAATAAACTCTTCTACCCTCGTTTTTTTCTGTCAGACATCTTGTCACAGTAAAGCAAAGCTAACTAATAAAATTCTCTGAGACGGACCTGGGAGGTCCTGGAGCAGGAAGGAGTGTATGAAGGGGAAGGAATAAGGGAAGGGGGATCTCCTACACTGGGAGTTCTAGCCTTACATTGCCACCTACCCCAGAGCATAAGTTACCCTGCCTCCCAACAGCCACCCTGTAACTCAGACAGTGGGCTTGGGCTCTGTCCCCCACCCCATCTGTTGGGGGATTCAGCTACTAACTGTAAGGGGGAGGGAGAGAAGCTGCTGGTTCACACCCCGTTCTCACAGCTGCATTTCCCTGGGAGTGCATCCTCATTGTAGTGCTGACACGTGGCAGGACAAACTTTCTGGGGTGGCTTCCAGGAAGAGTCGGGTCATCAGGTCATGTCACACTCCAGGGAGATGCTCTGCCTCTGCTACAAAAGACTCTCCGTCTTCCATCAGATCGAGCTCTGACGGCCTTTTGTCTGGGGCTCACACTTCTGCCAAGGTTTCTCCACATCCTGCTGGGTCTAATTAACAAAGCCAGAGCCCACGTTCTGGTTTGGGCCAACCAAGATAGAGCAGAGTGTTACAAGGAGGGCGGTGTTTCCTCGAGGGGGTGGCAGAGGCAGACACCCTCCAGCTGGGCAGTTTGGACTGGCACACAGCGTCATACTGGGCTGGCTGCAGGTGTTCCAGATGGCAGCCTGGAGTCTCCTTATCTCCAGTGCTGGCTTTTGTTTATGCCATGCTGTTCACTACCCTCACTAAACCCACATCACTGCCCTGGCACCCCCAAGCCTGCACAGCAGGATGGATAGAGGCACTGGTTAAGGCTTTTCTCTTCTTGAAAGGAAGACAGAGAAGACAGAGAAGAGGACTTATTTTTACCCAGAAATTTCTTCAGCTGAACACAATAGCCTCTGTGATTGGTCAGCTTCTGGATCATCAGTCAGGGAGCCATGACATTCATGCATTTCTTAGCCACGAGACATGTTCTGAGAAATCCACCATTAGGTGTTGCCCTTGGAGTGTAGCTCATACAGTGTGCACAAACCAAAGGAGCAGTGATGTCAGCTTACAAGTCCACTGCTATATATGTGGTCCCCATGATGAAAATCCTTATATGGTTCTTGACTCTCCTTTAAAAGTAAATTGTGGCAGGAGTTCGGGTACACACTTGTGACCCTAGCCCTTGGGAGAGTGGCAGGAGGATGGCAATGTGGAGCTAACCTACGCTACATAACAAGACCTCTTTACAAAAAACAAGTTCAAATAGGGGCTGGAAAGAAGGCTCAGTGGTTAGGATCACTGGCTGCTCTTCCAGGGGAGCCTGATTTGATTCCTATCAACCACATGGTGACTCACAATCACCTACAACTCCAGTTCCAGGGGATTGGACACCCTTTTCTGGTCTCCACAGTTACCAGGCATACACATACTACCACCACCACCCACCCACCCATGGAGGCTGCCACGAAGAAATGGCCAGGAAGGGCAGTAAGAAACCTTCAGGAACAGGGCTGGAGAGATGGCTCAGTGGTTGAGAGCACTGACTGCTCTTCCAGAGGACCCAGGTTCGAGTCCCTGAATCTGACACGCTCACACAGACATACATGCAGGCAAAACACTAAAGCATATAAAAAATAAAAATAAAAAAGAAGAAACCTTCAGAAAGAGATCCCCATCTTGATATCCCTCAGTGTATCTGTATGTGGAAATTTCTCAGAACAGTGAGTATATCCATATATATGATAAACTTCAATACAAATGAAAAATTGGGGGAAATCTCAACCATGTGCCAAGCACTGTCCTGGGACCTCTGAGCACACAGATAGCCAGGTGGTGATCAAAATAATGTCAGGAGGAAGGTTCCCTGCCTGATCCATTCCTCCTTTAGCTACAGCATCACTGTCCTGGATCAAGGTATCAGTGCCCAGGATTTTTTGCCTGGTTGTGGTCTCAGTCAGCTATGGAGGGAGATGCTGTTAACAACACCCGGAAAGATGGCTGGAAGGGATCCTTTCCCTTGTGCCCTCCTCTTTTCTCCATGGTTGGACCAGGCAGCTGAATCTCCAGCTGCCATTTTGCATCCTGGGGTGACCTTGCAGCTGAGAACCCTCCGGTGAGGATGCTGCAGGAGAAAGAGAATGATGGCTTCCCCAGCCCCAGGCGGCCCGTCCAGACAGTTGTTAGCAGAAGAGAGTCGATGCGTGCATTGAAATCACTGTTTTACTTAGTGCCCAACCACTCACAGGCCAACTAATCACAAGTTAAGGCAGAGATAAGGACAGGGTTCCGCCAGAGACCTAGAAGGTACTGGCTTATCCTGGGCAGCAGGCGGTCATCAGAGAGCATTGCTTAGGCAAGGTGCCACTTAAGCTGAAGCTTGGAGAGTAACTAATGCTCTGCTGAGGGATATAGCGAGTCTTTAAAATGTTATGAGAGTTCTACTCGGTGTGAAAATGTTATCAGATTGTCTAAACCCGGCCAAAGAAACTCTCTTTTATCCTCATGGAGCAAATACTCTCATCTGTTGGATGAGTATCAGTTACATTCCTTTATTTCTACCGGTTATTTGATCATTTGTTGATAAAGTGGGTGAGTGATGCTTTAGTTCTTTATTTGACTTAAAAGTCTCCTAGTAACAATAAAACCCATATTTTATGAGATTTCCTAAAATAAAGATTTTTTTTTATTTAGGAGTATGTGTTTATGAACATATGCCTAGGTGTGGGTATGTGTGCACGAGTCTGGGTGCCATTAAAGACCAGAAGAGCTAGGTCCAGAAGCTAGGCTTCCAGGTGGCTCACATCTCCCATCGATGTGGGTACTGGGGACTCCAGTCTTCTGCAAGAGCCACAACTATTCTTAGTGACTGAGCTGTCACCTTTCCAGCTCTGGGATTTTTTTTTTTCAACACAGAAGATCTCCATTATAAAAAATTGATGCGACATTGCAGAGACTTGTCTAAATAAATATATTGGGTGCTCAATAGCACTAAGATAAACATTCCTCTCAAACTGAGCAGCAGATTAAACAATATCACTATCAAAATACCAATAGCGTGTTTAGTAGAAATGGACATGTTTATTCTAAAATTATATGGAAGCAAAATGTCATCATTAGCTTCAGCTATCAGTTTGACACAAACCTGGGGAGAAGGGATCTCCGATGAAGAATTGCCTTCATCAGCTTGATTTGTGGCCATATTTGCATTTTCCTAATTGCTAATTAATGAAGGAGGGCCTGGCCCACAGTGGACCACGCCCTCCCTAGATAACTGGACCCTGGGCTTTACAAGAAAGCAAGGCGAGCAAGCCAGAAAGCAACATCTCTCCTCTGTGGTCGCCGTTTCATGCTGCTGTCTTGAGGTCCTGCCTTGACTTCCCTTGATGGCAGACTCTAATCTGCAAGCTGATATTAACCCATACTCCCACAAGCTGCTTCGGTCACGATGCTTATCACAGCAACAGAAGGAAAACTAGATCCCACAATTAGCCTGGAGTAGCCTAAATCACCTGGAAGAGAAAGTTCAATGAGGGGAAAGAAAATCATCTCAACAAATGGTGCTGACACTGCGGTGGGGATCTCTCAGAAGATGCTCGGAAGAACAGAGCGTTCATGTATGTGTGATAAATGTCGTTACAAATGGTGGCATTTTTGAAGTCCTTGTCTGTACCAGGCACTGTACCAGGTCATTGGAGTACCACATTAATGTGGGAAAGAAACCGAGCCCGAATCTTTTCTTTATATCATTGAAAAGAAAAGAAAGGGAATAGCTGAAACCACAAACTTCTAGAAAACACAAGAGAATATTTTTATTATTTTGGATAAACTAAGATTTCCTGAGTAAGAAATAGAAAATAATAATAATAAAAGGGAAAATAGATAAATTAGACTTTGTCAAAATTAAAAATCTGTATTCATCAAAAGAAGAGGAAGCCATTAAGGGAACTAATAGCTAAGCAAAACCCAGGAAAAATATTCCTAAAATAAACAACAAAGAATTTGTATGCACATTATATAAAGAATAACATAATAAAAGAGGCAGTCCAATGACAATGACACAAAGCCTTCAAGAAAATACAACATATGAATGACATTATATGCAAATATATGGATACATGGCAAAGAAACACATGAAAACATGTTCAATGCTGGGCATGGTTGCATACACTTGTTATCTCAGCACTCAGGAGGTGGAGGCAGGAGGATCAGGAGTTCAAGGCCAGCCTCTACTATGTAGTGAATTTGAGACCAGACTGGATTACATGAGACTCTGTCTCTGCAAAACAAAATCAAAACCAAAAAAGGGGTCTAGAGAGAGCTCAATTAGTAATGTGCTTGCCATGTAAGCATGAGGACCTCTGTTTGATCCCCAGAAACTGGCTGGGCGTGGTCATTAGCTTTGCAACTAAAGATTGAGAGCCCAGAGACAAGAGGGTCCTTGGGCTCATTGACCAGACAGTCTAGCTTGGCGAGCTCCTGGTCGGTGAGAGGTTCTTTCTCAAGAACAGGGTAGACTGTGTCTAAAGAAAAACACCTGGGATTGTCCTCGGGCCTCACACACATGTACACCTGCACATACACACTACACTACACACACACACACACACACACACACACACACACACACACACACACACCCCAAGATGTAGAAAGAAGACTTGGGATTTCTTGGGACTGAACTTACTGTGACAGTGTTTGCCTGATGTGCATAAGGCCCTGGGCTCAATCCCTAGTACTGCAGTATGGAAAGAAGAGTGTATCACAAAAAAAGCAAGATCAATGAATACCATCCACTAGAATGGCTAAAGATGATCGGCATGGAGTCCTGAGACCATGTGGAGAAGCTGGGACTCACACACATTGCTAGTGAAGGGTCGTATGGTTCAGCTCTTTTCAGAAGCTCTTGTCGGCTTCTGAAGTTACACACATACCTGCCCGTTATGGTGCATTTTAGGGGTCAGACTCACTGGGCTCCAGGATTCTCAAGAGCTAGAAGGTGCAATTTTGAGGAATATCTTGTATGAGTTCTTCTAGGACAGACCAACAAGGAGAAAGATAACCTGGCAAGGGGGGGGGGCCTCAGGGACATGGTGAATGAGAATGGCCACCCATTGGCTCAGATATTTGAAACCTTGGTCCCCATTTGGGAAGGGTTGGGAGGTGTGACTTGGTTGGAGGAGAGGTAGCACTGCAGCCAGACGTTGAGGGTTCTAAAGACTCTCATTCCCAGTGCTCTTTGCCTGCCTCCCACTTGGGGCTTGAGATGTGAGCTCTCAGCTGTTGCTGCTGTGCTTTTACCCCATCCTCATGGGCTCCAGCCCTCTCAAATTGTAAGCTAATTAAACATTTTCTGTTATAAGTTGCCTTGGTCATGGTGCCTTCTCACAGTGATAGGCAAGTAACTAAGGCATTCAGCTAACAGGTTGGTGTTCTGAACAGAATACAGAAGAAGGGGAAGGAAGTTGGTCTTCTGCCTATGCTGGGACCCCCATATTTTCTGCCCCCAGACACTGGATTAATGGAGCCCATGAGGATGGGGTAAAAGCTTAATAACTGTTTTGTTATATGTAATTTTGCTATGTTAAAGTTAAAGCCTTCCTTTTTTTGTTTAAACAGAAAAAGGGGAAATGATGGAGGAAGGTCATTGGTTAAAAAAATAAAGAAACTGCTTGGCTGGCCCTCATAGGTTAAAACATAGGTGGGAGGAGTAAACAGAACAGAATGCTGGGAGGAAGAGGAAGTGAGCTCAGACTCGACAGCTCTGCTGTCTGGAGCAGAGACGCCATGCTCCCCTCTCCTGGGCAGACACGGGAATAGCTCTGTTCTCCGAGACACACGCGATGAAGCTCTGACCCAGGATGGACGTAGGCTAGAATCTCCTTGGTAAGCCACCTCGTGGGCTACACTAGAAATGGGCTAGTCTAGGTGCGAGAGTTAGCAGAGAAGAGGCTAGATAGAAATGGGCCAAGCAGTGTTTAAAAGAATACAGTTTCCGTGTAATTATTTCAGGTAAAGCTAGCTGGGTGGCGGGACACAGCCCGCTGCTCATATTTCAACACTGGATACTCTGGTTCTTGGGCTTCCAGTTGTGGACTGAATTATATCACCATCTTCCTTGGATTGCCAGCTTGGAGATGGCAGATCATGATGCTTGTGTGAGTCAGTTCCTATAATTTATGCCTGTGTCTTTCTAACTAGCTGTCTATCATCTATCCATCCTTCCACCACCCACCCACCTGCCTACTTATGTTTCCCACTGGTTCTGATCCTGTGGGGGAATCCTGACTGATTTACTACATGGTGACCCAGCGATATTACAAGCACCCCTGAAGAAATGAAGGTATCTATCCGTACCAATAGCTCCAACCAACAGTATAGTTGGCATTTTCCTTGGGCCACCAACCAGCTCCCAAATAAAGACACAGAGACTTAGTATTAATTATGAATGCTCAGTCTTAGGCTTGTCCCACTAGCTCTTTTAATTTAATTTAACCCATTTCTATTTATCTATGTTTTGCCTCGAGGCTTTTTAACTTTCTTTCAATCTGTATGTCCTCCTTTCTTGCTTCCTCTGTGTCTGACTGACTGGTCCCTGCCATCTCTTCTTTTCTTTCTTCCCTTTTTTTCTTCCTAAATTCTTCCTCCTATTTTACTCTCCCTACCTGGAAGTCCTGTCTATATCATCCCTTACTATTGGCCATTAACTTTTTATTAGACCAATCAGTTGCCTTAGACAGTGAAACAGCAACACATTTTTACATAGTTAAAAAATATTCTGCAACATAAACAAATGCAACCTTATCTTTATGTAGTTAAGCAAATGCAACACATTTTTGTATAGTTAAACAAATATTCCACAACACAGTTGCTCACCACAGTTTGATTTAAAACAGCCCAGACGGGAATGGTGGTGTGTGACTTGCATGCTCCCTCAGCTATGGCTTATCTTTCCATTTGTTTACAACGGGCTTTTCAAGAAAGGCTCCCAGTATGGTTAAAACCTAATTTACCACATTTTTCTTTTATGAATCATTTTAGAAGTCATATTTCAGAAATCTTCATTTCATTGTGACAATTTTTCCTGTGTTTTCTACTTATTAAAGTTACAGACAAGACTGACCATGAAGTGGGAGATTCTAAAGAGCCCCACCACGTTCCCCAGGTGAAACAGTTGTTAGCGTCTCCTTTAACTTTCAGAGGGATCCTGGTATGTGAGCAGATTGTGCCACCCTGCCCAGATCACATAGTCAGTCACTATGGGAACAGGATTTGAGATAGAACTGTAGGAATCGTAAGGTTAAAGGTAAGAGTAGCCTCCAGGGAAGGAGCCAGGGATTCTTTTTCTCATTGTCTCTCTGCACAGACTGCACTCGCTGACATGCCCCAAACCAGGAATAAAGCATCCAGTATATTCTGCATGCAGAAGGCCTCTCTCTTTCCAGATTGACTTTCTGTCTGTCCTGTTTTGTGTCTTTTGTTTTTTATTCCTTGTAATCTGGCTGGTTCTCATTCTGAACCTTGCACAAGATCCTCATTTCGTATTTCACAGTTAGCATTTAAAGGCAACCTTGCTTAGGTTCAAATAAATATTCTTAGACCTCTAAACATGCAAAAAATTACTTATGATTCAGTCAGTACATTTGGGCTTGAAACTTCAGATCAATGCAAGGGCTCCAGGGAGGCTGGGAGGGGATCCTCTGAGAGTGGAGGTGCCTGAAGTTCATTCATGGCAACACTGGCTGCTACTTCCTAAATGCCTGCTCTTGTGGGCTGTGCACAGTGCAGGTTCCATTAGTAACCTCCCTCTTTGTCCTCTGTGTCTCATGCAGCATCTCCTAATAAGAAACGGGGTCCACACCCCATTGGACTCTGGAATGGCTTATGACTTACCTTGGACTGGAGGATGCAACAGAAGTGACAGTGTACAAGTCCTAAGTCAAGGTTACCACCAAGAGAGAGCCTACGGTGGGTGGCCTTTGGAAGGATGAGATGCTAGGGGGCAGGCAGCTGAAACATTAGTCCACAGCTCATCAAAGCCCCACAGCTTCTCTTCACTGACGACAGAAGCATGAGAGAATCCGGAAGCATGAGAATGGCCTATGGAACTCTGGGATAAAAACTATTAATTGTCTGAACACACTTTAGGATGATCTGTTTTCTATCAGTCACAAAATAATCTGCCCTTCGCAGCTGATATACTTTATAAACTAATTAAGCATCTAGTTTTGAAGGCAGCTGATTTTTAGTTCTGTGACTTTGGACTATATATTAGAGCAACTCATGACTGTATGTGTCTTGCCTGCATAAATATAAGTATATCATGTGTATACCTGGTGTCTTCAGAAGTCAGAAGGTTGTGTCTCTTGAGACTATAGTTTGGATGATTGTAAGCCACCATGTGGGTGCTGGGAACCAAACCTGGGTCCTCTGCAAAACGAACAAGTGCTCCTAGCTGCTGAGCCATCTCTCCAGCCCTTATTTGATTTTATATGTAAGAGTATTTTGCCTGCATGTATGTCTATGTTCTGTGTGTGTGCAGTACCTACAGAGTCCAGCAAAGGACTTTGGATTTCCTGAAACTGGAGTTAGAGATGGTTGTGAGCTTCCACGCGGGGGCTGGGAATCAAATCCAGGTCCTCTGGATGAGCAGCCAGTGTTCTTAGCCACTAAGCAATCTCTCCAGACCCTGAGCAATATTTTCTAACTATGATTCAAGATCTCCCATCTCGACTGGTGTTATGGTTTAAGTATGGTGTGTCCCTCTGAAATTCCTGTTGAAAGCTGACTGCTAATGGAGGCAGTCACTGGGCTCTCTAGGGAGCTCAATGCCTTCCTTCCAGAGCTGAATTCTTTCTCTTGAGAAGGGCTCTTTTTAAGCAAGTCTGCCCCCATGTTTTCCATTTTCTGCAGTGCTTGCTTCCCTGCCTACATTTCTACCATGCTACGATGTAACTTGAGTCTCTTGCCAAATGCATGTAGTTTTACTTTCTCATCGGGACCACCAGCCTGCAAATAATGACACAGAGACTTACTCAATTATGAAATCTTGGCCTTTAGCTTAGGTGTGTTTCCAACTAGTTCTTGTAACTTTAATTAACCTATATTTTTTAATCTGCATTCTGTCATGTGGCTTATTACCTCATCTCTGTAACCGTACATCCCTCTGACTTCCTCTCTCTGCCTGGAAGTCCTGCCTACTCTCTCCTGCCTGGTTATTGGCCATCCAGCTTTTTCTTAAACCAATCACAATGGCACCATCTTCACAGTGCATAAAAAGATTATCCCACCAGATGTAACCTATTTTTAGACTCCCTACCTCTGAAGACTATGAACTAAATAACTTTATTTCTTGATAAATTACCCATCTCTGATATCTATTATAACAACAAAAAAGGACTCAGATGAATGGGCATGAAAATAGTATTTATAGAGTTTTGTTAAGATAGATGAAATCACAAATAGGAAGTCATTAATATTTGCCTGACACACAGTTACATTTTGTGTGTGGTGTGTGCTACTGTTAGCATGAACAATACTCATGATCTTCAAAGCTGTCACCATTATGCCCATGTTATAGGTATGGAGACAGAAACTCAGACAGCTTTTGTTAGTGCTAGTTGTTACACAGAAGGCTACCATCTCCTGAAGTGTTTGGAAGCTGCATTTTTGGGGATCAGTGTCCTAGGATCTGTGGGTGCAGCCCAGGTGCACTGAGCTCTAGCTAGGGTCAGGGTTGGGGGGGGGGCAGTCAAGCCTCTCACCTCACAAGGACAGGTGCAGTCCCCAGGCTCAGTCCTGTTCAGCCTCCCACAACTGGGTCATCTGCGCCAGCTCCACAGGACACTTTGTTTAGACATTCTCCCCGACCTCGTGCAGGCAGAGCCAGAACAATGAATCACAGGATGAATAGGCCTAGGACGCCATGTTCCTCAGACAGTCAAAACAATTCCATCCTAATTTTTACCTCCCAGATTATACACATGCACAAATATGTAGAACACTCAGCTTCCATCCCCAGGTCCCTCTCTCCCTCTCTTTCTTTTCTTCTTTATGGTTTATCTGTACAAGCAAACACAGCCATAAACACACACACACACACACACACACACACACACACACACACACCATCTATCTTTTACTAGTATAGCATTTGGACTCAAGGGTTTTAGAGAATATTTTCTGTATATTACTAACTACCTAATACATTTATTTATTTTTCCCTCCTCCCCCAAAATATTAAGCTCCAAAGGGACATTTTGTTTATGACGTAGTCCCAATGCTTACAGTGCCTTGCGCACATGATTCTAAAATGTTTGTTGACTGAGCAATCAGATAAATGAATCATTTGTGTTTGAGGGAGGGAGGAGGCGGTCAGTGGATTCACAGACTGGGGAGGAATAGATGATAAATCGAACATCAGAAATTATGGGTTTTAAAAGTTACTTAAAACTTTTGAACTACACTAGCAATCATATTGTCAAGAAATGCTCATAGCACAACGGGCTAAGATGCTACTCCCATTTGGCAGATAAAGACATAGAGACCCTGGCAGTTGAGTATCAGCGGACAGCAGAGGCCAGTTCCCACACTCTCTGGAAGTGGAGATGAGAAGGCAAGCTAACAAGTGAAACACAAACACACAAACAACCGGCTGATGCCCCCATTTTGATTCTGTGGCTCATTTTCCTCCCCACTCACAGGCAAACACCAATCCCTAGTCTAAGTTGCTCCGTGTCAAAACACTCCTGTCACCCTGCAAAGCCTATTTTGTGGAGGAAGAGGGTCACCTGTTGTCTGCACTATTATGCAAACCAAGGCGATGCGCTCCATCTGCCTGCAAGCTCTGGGAATGAAGACACATCAGCTTTGGATTGCTTTGTGCATTTGAATAACTGTGGACGAGCTGTCTCAAATGAGCTGTTCTTGGGAACATTCAGAACAATGTGTTTCCCTCTTTTTCCATCTCTGTTGTTAAACCAGCCTTCCTCCTGCCTTCACCTTCTTTGGAAAGTATTGCTTTTCAAAAACCTAAAAGCTTCTGGGGGCTTCATCAAAAAGTGTAGTGTGTGGTCTGAAAATGAGGGGCACCAGAAAATCCCACTGCCTTGGGCTTCAGCAAGGCTAGCTATGAGCCTGAGTTTTCTTTT
>NC_022020.1:59909599-59925139 GCF_000317375.1 Microtus ochrogaster
TGCATGCGCGCATGTGCACCAGAAGACCTGGACCAACATCCCTCAGGTTCTACTCACTTTTTCTGAAGACAGAGTCTTTTACTGACCTGGAATTTTTTAGACATGCCACATGGGTTGCCCAGCCCACCTTGCCTACACCATGTCTCGAGTGCTGGAGTTATAAAGGAGCTGTCATCATGCCCAGTTTTTTGCACTAATTGGTTCTGGGGTTCAGCTCAGTCCACACAGCAAACACTTGACCAGCTAAATCATCCTCCTAGCCTGCCTGAGAACGTTTAAAAAGAGCATACAGATGCTACAGGGATTCTTGTGGCTGACACTGTGCTGGTCCTGGCTGGGTATTTTTGGATCCAGGACATGGGAGCTTTTCCTGTCACTCTCAGTGACATCTGCTAGAGCTCTTCTGTCCCAGGCTTAGTCATCCACAAAGGAGCAGTAGGAGTCAAGCTCTTGTATTGTTTTGATTCAGCCCAACTCCTGTTTACAGAAAAAGGGGACGGAAAACTAGCTGCACCAAGGTGTAAACTAATTGCAACAGTTTCAGAAGACAGTAACACAGGGCCAGAGAGAGGGCTCAGCAGGCACAGGCACTTGATACTGTGCTAGAAGATCTGGTTTGGATCTTAGCATCCACACCAGGCAGCTCACATGTACCTGGAACTCTAGTTCCAGGGGATCTGACAATCTCTTCTGACGTCCAAATGGCTCCCTCCCCTCACCACACACATAGCACACACATGGCATATATTTAAATTAAAAAAAAATCTTAAAAACCTCATAATAAGACTTATACCCTTTATGTTGTCAGTAATAATTTGAAGAATTACCTCGGCCATATTTGGGCTTGATCAACACTTACTGAGTGACTACATACACTAAATTCTATACATCTTACTATCTCCCTGGACTTTAACAGTCCCCAGTGGCCTCTCAACCTCCAGGCATACCCATCTATTTCCTGCTTCACAGAAACAGCAATCTTTGTAAACTGAATGCTTATCCAGTCTGGTGGCATAGTCCTGCGACTTTGGCCACTTGGGCGATAAGGCCGGAATATTACAAGTTCAAGACCAGCCTTGGAAAATTTAGTGAAATCCTGCTTCAAAAATTAAAATTAATAAAATAATAAAAATAAACCCACGAAAAAGACTGAGCTATAGCTCAGTGCTAGAGCACAGGCCTGGCATGTGTGAAGACCTAGTTTAGTTCAGGACTGTACAGACATACTTTGTATTAGTCAGGCTCCTCTAGAGGAGCACAGCTGATATAACAGAGCGCGCGCGCGCGCGCACACACACACACACACACACACACAGGGTTTATTAGAATGGCTTGCAGCCCTAAAGCTAGCCATCAATGTCTATTCCCTTATTTGGACACTGTCTTATGCCAGACTCATTCCTGAGGATGAGTACCAATGTCCAGCAATCAAAAGCCACCTTTGGTTCACCTAATTAACATGCCCAATCAAAGCATCCCATGGCATCCTAGCCCATTCTAACACGGTTCTCCCCTTTTTCTCTTCTTAAAAAATGACACCTGCAAGGTCATCGGCTGCTGATGTCAGAAAGCAGCCACTTTTCTTCTCCGCTCAATAAAGGGCCTCTCTGTTAAAATGTTTTTGTGTAGTTTATGCTCTGTGGGGGTCTCCTTCAATGTTTCTGGCTGAATATGACCCACGATGCTACTTAGGGGTTGTTGCACACAAGAGAGACAGACTGTTCCTCTCTTCTTTGAAGCAATCCCAGAAAAAGTTAACTGTGTGACCTTGGGCATGTTATTTAACTTCTCTGTGCTTCTGCACATATCTCAAATATGAGTTTCGGTTTGTAAATGACACATGTTACTTAATTGCCTTACGCATGCTCCGCGTTATTATTGATTATAATTAATATCTAAACATACAAGCTAGATGGCACACAGAAGCCTCACTAGAAGTGTGTTCTCGTCCCTCCTCCCATCAGGTCCACTGGTGCTGGCAGGGGGAGTCTGATTTCTCTGAAGCCATTTCAGGATTCTAGGCCACCTGAATCCTGCTTTGAACAGTTTTAAGTGGCTTTGGAAGGCCTTCGGGTCCCGGAAAAATAAAGTAACAGTGACTCCTAGTGGCGGCTTATAGCAAGTGCGCAGGAAGTCAGCGCCAGAGGCAATGAACAGGTTTGGGAGACCTGGGGCGAGGGGTTGCTGTGGTGACCTCTGCAGAGCCAGCCAGTGTGTCCTTCACCAGTACGATCTTGGCCACTCGTCCTGTGTCCCGGTCTTCCCACAAAAGGCCCTGTTCTACAGTGCTCAGGACAGAGCGTCCGCATGGCACAGCCTCAGCTCACTGCTGGACTGTCTTGGGTGACAGTGGAGGATACAGAAGACAGTCAGGGTCCAGCCTTTGCAGAAATGGCAGCATATGGATGAGCTTCACACATATAGTTTGCTGTGCAATCCTGAAAGAGTAAAATGCAACCCGAGCTCCAGTTTCCTGGTTTGTAAAATGGGGTCAGCAACAGTGAGGAAGGAGCTGAGGACCAGACAGTGAAGCTCCGTGCGGGCTCAGGAAAGCACTCAAGAGGTGGCAGGAGCATGTGAACTAACTGGGGACTGACAGACTCACCACAGGGTCTAGGAGCCAAGAAACGGGTTCTTCCGGAGTGCCTGGGCTAGGCAAGGATTTGCCAAGGAAACCGAAACCTTTAGGAGCCTCTGACTGCAGCCACTAAACAACCAAACTCCAAAGGCTAAAGGTTCTCTGGGGGTGTGTTGGTTTGTTTAACTAGGTAAGACTTGATCCAGAAAGTTGTGATATGTAAAGCATACATATTTTCTCGTTTTTAAATAGTTCTTTGAGAATGTCATACACTGGGTTTGGGTCATATTCACCCCCTCCCAATTCCTTGCAGATTCTCCCCTTTCCACCCAAGTTTGTTTCCCCCTCCTCCTCTCCCTCCTCCCTCTCTCCACTATCAAGAAGACAGAAGCTGTGCTGTCCTTATAATCACAGATGGGTGGCCAACTATGGAAGCAAGGCCAGTCTTCTGGGGACTAGAGTCTTAAAGAAAACCGACTCTCCTCCCAGCAGCTATCAGTTACCAACAGCTCCTCACTAGGTGTGGAACTTCATGCCCACCTCCCCTCTCGACGCTGAGATTCTCTCCAGCGTGAGCAGCGCAGGCTCTGTCTCAACTACTTGAGCACATGCGCACAACTCCCCTGTAGTCATTCACGGCCTCTGGCTCTGACACCCTTCCTGCTCTTTTGTCCACAGTGATCCCTGAGCCTCTGGATGATAGAGTGTCATACAGATGTCCATCTGAGTCCGGGCATTCCGTCGTCTCTTAGTCTTTGCCCTTTGACTACTTGTAGGTCTGTGTTTTAATCACCATCTACTGCAAATAAAACTTTCTCTGATGCGTGCTGAGAGATGTACTAATCCATGGGTATAGCAATAAGTCATTAGCAATTGGTTTAATACTATGTTTATTTAGCAGAATAATAGTTATAGGCTCTTTCCTAGGACCTAAGACCCATCTAGCCACGAGTTTTGGGCTCGATAATGGTGCCAGGTATGGGCTTATCCTGTGCAGTGGGACTTAAATCCAATCAGAAAATGGTTTGTTACTCCCATAGTGCCCATGCCACTGCTGCACTGGGCCGTTGTTAATGTAGCTCTCAGGGTCTACAAATGGGTAAGGCTCATGATTCCTTTTCTCTTCTGGTAGGATGCACAGCTCGGTGAAAGCTAGCACTGGGAATGAGTTCCAGGCGACCAGCAGCTTGATTTCTCTGTGTTCTGTGGTGCAAGAATGTGGTGTCTCCAGCAATAGGGTTTGACTCTTAAGTTCCGGAGGATAACCAAGGGCATTGGCCATGGCCTGCTGTGTTTGGGGGCTTGGGGGACAGGCATTAAGACCAGCTGTTGATAAATAGCACAGAACTAAGAAGCTTCTGTCCAGCAAAGGATGAAGCAGCCTACAGATGGGAAAAAAAAGCCTTACCAGCTATATATCTGAGAGAATGTTAATATCTAAGATATATAAAGAATTAAGTAAATAAAAAACAAACATCAAGGAAAAAATCCAATTTAAAAATGGACCATAGAATGAAACAGAAAGTTCTCAAAAGATGAAGTATAAATGAAAAATTAAAACAAAAAGATATGTTCAACATCCATAGCCATCATGGAAATGCAAATTAAAACTACTTTGAGATTTTTTTTTTTTAAATGATGACAAATGCTGGTGTGGATGGGGGGAGGGGACATTTATTCACTGATGGTGGGGGTGAAAGCTGATAGAGTCGCTATGGAAACCAGTGTGGCGGCTCCTCAAAAAGCTGGAAACAGATCTATCACACACTCCAGACATTTCTCTTGGCCACATTCCCAAAGGATTCTACTGCGGAGGTGCTTGCTCTGTTCACAATCGCCTAGATGTTCATCAGCTAAAGAGGGGGTAATAAAAATGTGGTAATTTACATGATGACGTTATTCAGCAGTTAAGAAATATGAAGTTCTGAAACTCACAGATAAACCAATGGATCTAGAAACAACTGTTCTTTGTGAGATAACCCAGAACACCCCAAAAGACAAACATTGTATGTCTTCTCTCGTTTGTGAATGTTAACTTTGAATCTTCAGATATGTGTTTCATTTGGAATACCTATAGAGGTGAGGGGCCATGAGGACAGCTTCTTGGTGGGGAGAAAGCACACAGTGACAGAAAGCATCTGTAATGGTTTGAGTGATAATGTCCCCATAGGCTTAGACATCTGAACACTTAGTCCTTCCCCAGTCGGTAATGTCTTTAGGAAGCCTTAGGGATATGGCCTTGCTGGAGCAAGTATGTCACTGGGGGTGGGGTTAAATCGAAATGAGTGAAGGAGGACAGGATATGGAGGAGGGAATTAGGAGAGGAATAAATAACACTAAAAACCCTTTAAAAAGTCCCATCAGCCAGGTGGTGGTGGTGCATGCCTTTAATCTCTCAGACCACCCAGTTGTATGTGAGTTTGAGGCCAGTCTAGTCTACAAAGTGAGTTCCAGGACTGTTACCCAGAGAAACTGTCTCTAAAAACCATAACAAAAGTCATATAGAAACTTACTGTTGTAGGAACTTCCACAGGGGCTAGAGAGATGGCTCAGAGGTTAAGAGCATTGCCTGCTCTTCCAAAGGTCCTGAGTTCAATTCCCAGCAATCACATGGTGGCTCACAACCATCTGTAATGAGGACTGGTGCCCTCTTCTGACCTGCAGCCATACACACAGACAGACTATTGTATACATAATAAATAAATAAATACTAAAAAAAGAAACTTCCTAAAACACTTGCATACTATCTCAGTTAGGGTTACTATTGCTGCAACAAAACACCATGACCTAAGTAACTTGGGGAGCAAAGGGTTTATTTCACTTACAGTTCTGTAGCACTGTCCATCACTGAAGGAAGTCAGGACAGGAACTCAGAGTAGGAACTTGGAGACAGGAGCTGATGCAGAGGCCATGGAGGGTGCTGCTTACTGATTTGTTCCCCATGGCTTGCTCAGCCTGCTTTCTTATAGAACCCAGGATCACCAGCCCAGGGATGACACCACCCGCAATGATCCAGGCCCTCCCCATCAATCACTAATTAAGAAAATGCCCCGCAGGCTTGCCTACAGCTTGACCTTATGGAAGCATTTCTTAATTGAGATTCCCTCCTCTCAGACAGCACGATGCACATAGAACAAAAAGAGCTAAAATGGACTTATCCTATACTGAGGTAGCAACACCTCTATTCAACACCAGGGGTTAACAAATAAAAAGCTCGGGAATGAATCACCTCTTTTGGAACTCTTGGCAAGTGAGGTCTCATAGCCCACCCCCAAATATACCTGTTTTTAAAAGCAAAATAGCATTCGGTCTAGGAAATAACAAACACAGTTGACGATTCCTGGCTCTTTCCCAAGCACAGTTCCCTCCACACTCTCCCCTGCAAAGGGAACCGCGCTCCTACATGTGGCATTGATCCATCCCAGCATACATTTATATTATTACTGCATATGTGTTCATTCCAAACAACATATGGCAGCATTGCATGTTTCAGACCTTTATATAAATACACCGTGGAGTACGTGCCTGCATTTGTCTGCCTGAACAAAATACCACACGTTGGGTGGCTTAAACGACTGAAAGCTTTTCTCACCGTTCTGGAGGCTTGGATTCCTAGGCCAAAGTTCCAGCTGATTCAGGGGTTGTGGAGGGCTCTCTGTCGTCTTTGCAGATGGCTTCCTTTCCACTGTGTCCTCATGTGGACCTTCCTCGGTGTGTATGCAAGAAGGGAGAAAGGGGAGGGGAGGAGAGAGACGTGGGCTTCCCAATGTCTGTAGTCATCCTACCACCCCAGAGGCCAGCATTTAACCTTGATTACTTCCTTAGATGTTGCACCTCTCGATATAACCCAACACACGAAATCAAGTTTGCAACATGTTAGAGTTAGAGAGACAAAGACACATGGCTCATAACATGGGTCTACGCTGATTTGTATTTGGCAATGGTTTAGCAACATGCCAAGAACTTGGAAAGAACAGGGATTTGAGAATTGGTGACAAGGTAGTCTGGGAACATAATGTGGCCGTGAGGCCGGCCAAGCACAGGGAGTAACTTAGCAAATTGGGACTCTACTTGGTTTGGGCTATGCACATATGCCTCTTCTCATAGTGAGCCAGGAGACAGTCTGATACTCTTACCTGTGTGTACTAAACATATAGTCCTCTCTGAACGATGCACCTAGCAAATTGTCAGCATTCTAGGACCTACCCCTACAGGAAGTAGCTTGTACATCCTTCTCTGAACAATGCAATAAGCTACTCCTCCCTTTAATAATCACCAAACTTGAACAGTTCCTATTCAAATGTATCACCAATCCTTCTGGGGAGAGAGCAGGAGGACTGATTGGTTCCGAACTACTTTGGGGTACTAGAACAGTGAGGCAAGCAGTGTTCTGTCAGTGAAATTTTAAGGGGAGTCTCCTGTTTGCTGTCTTACGCATAATGGGGTCTGTATATGGTTAAAATCAGGCACACTATGGGAAGGGACATGCACAGTAGAGAATAGATAGGACTTATAAGGCTGTAAGTCAAAACAATGCATGCTATGTTCTTTAGCAACCAAGCATCTCTTGAACTCCATAAAAGGAAGCCCCAAACAGCTATGGGGACCCTTGAGTACCTTCACTCATGTGGCCCACTGTCAATTGGTGCTGTTGCTTTACTTTTGAATAAAGTTAACTTGCTCTTTTGTAAATCTATGTGAACCTATGTTTCAGTTCCTCTAATAAGAAGCCATGAACCTGGAAATATCTGGTCCAGATCCAGGTAACTGGAAACAGACGACCCCAGCATGGCCATAGACAATATGTTTGTATCTTATGTGATTTCCCATCAACAACCTCCTTTGCATCAGAGGCTTAACAATCAGGTGGACCAAAGGATGTCACCACCTTTCCCAGCCTGATATGCTTTTTAGTGGACCCAGGAACACAGTGGGCATGATGGTGTGCAAAGAGGCTACGCCTGGGCCCAAGGTTCCCCTTGCTAAGGAAGACTGTTTATGGCTACAACCGAATATGCCAACAGCAGAGGCAAAACGCCCATCCCGAGCATGGTACCATCCACATCCCCCAGAAACTTCCCAATGGTAAGTAGATGACGTTGGACCTCCCTCCCTGCAGAGATGTCTATTCAGAGTGCAGGCGTGCTTGCCCTGACTGCGGTACATCTGCCCACCTCACCATCTGTCTCCAGCCTCACATAATAACCCAGTCTATATTCCAGGCTGACAAGTGGGCTCCAGTGTGTTCATCCCATTTGCCAACATCAAGCCTGAACACCATGGAGGCTTCACAGTCACACATTAGAGCTGCTGCCAAGCCCTCACCAGGCCATTAAGTCCTAAGTTGCAAGAGAATATTCACTTCATTTATCTCATATACTCAGCCAAGGCTGCACAGAGAACTAGAGCCAGTGGGAGGATGTGTATATGAAGAGAAAGATTTTACTCTAAGGAGTGGCTCACAGGATTATGGGCATTGAGAGGTTTTAAAACCCATGGTCAGCAAGCTGAAAGCCTGGGACAGTCAACATGTAATTTTTGTCTACATAGAGGGTTTGAGACCCAGAGAAACACTGATGCATCAGTTCACAGAGCCAGCTAGGCAGAGGTGTCTCCCACTCAGCCTTTTTGTTCTATCAGATCTTCAGTGGGTTGGGTGAGGCCTGCCCACGTGAGGGAGGGCCATCTGTTGAACGCCATCTTCATGGTCCACACTTCCTATCCTTCAGAAATGCCTCATAGACGGCAAATGTTTCCACAAAACATCTGGATCCTCACTCTAGCTGGGATGTGGTACCACTACATTCTCATCTTTTTTTTTTTCTTTTAACAGGGTCTCTCTACATAGCCCTGGCTCTCCTGGAACTCACTATGCAGACCAGGCTGTGTCTGCCTCTGTTCCCAAGTGCTGGGATTACAGGTGTGCCACCTGGCTCATTCTTATCCTTAAGTGAGCATGAGGAGAGGGAAAGACCTTGGGCCAGACAAGCTTCACTTTGTGAACAGCCCATCTCAGGCTACACAGATGAATAGTGCAGGAACAAGAGAAAGGGGCTGTCCTCTACAAAGGGAGCGGTACTAAGGCAGCTCAGAAGGTCCAGGTTCTCAAGAGCATCTTTCCGACGTCATCATCCCAGGTCCTGCACCTTACTCCTTTCCAATTAGAGCCGAGTTGTCAGCAAAGAAAGCCCCTTCACAGCTCTGTCTGCTTACCAGTAATCCTGGGGCCTATGAGCAGTCCTCACAGGGTCTAAGGGTCTCTCTAAACACTGCCATGGGTCTTCTATTCACAGTATTCGCTGAGCTGAAACAAGGCCAGCCTCAACATGCCATCCTATTTTTTCAAGCTGTCAATGTAAGCTAGCTGCTTTCAGAATCCCACACTCCCTGCTCTGCACATTCTGGACCCACTACATTGATGCCATCCAGCTAGTGCTGTGGCATCTTATCGTGTGAGGGGTCATGACCTCTGCACCATTCTGGTATTTAGCACACTGTTCTGACACCAGAGTCCTAGTTCCAGCATCCAGTCCCCCACTCCTCTCTTTTTTCTTTTTTTCCTTCCTTCCTTCCTTTCTTCCTTCCTTCCTTCCTTCCTTCCTTCCTTCCTTCCTTCCTTTCTTTCTTTCTTTCTTTCTTTCTTTCTTTCTTTCTTTCTTTCTTTCTTTCTTTCTTTCTTTGATTCAGGGCCTCATATAGGCCAAACCAGTCTTGGACTCACTCTGAAGCTAAGGGCAATCCTCCTGTCTCTACCAAGTGCTGGGATCCACAGGTCAGTGACTCCACACTCAGCTCTGATCTTTTTCCTACGGCCACTGTGACAGACATTGCCTGGAGCTAGACTTCTGAAACTGCTTACAGATGCTGACCTCAGGAAGCAAGAGGAAGGGTGTTGGGAGGAAAGCAGACCAAAGGAAGCTGTAGTGTCAGGGTGAGCAATAGCCTTGATTTTACTCAGATCTCTGGAAACAAAGACAAGGGCCGGGAAGCTGACATCTTCTTTGGCCGTGGATTGCCAAAAGGTCACTAGTGTTCTTGCAGCCCTGAGCTGTCGGATGCTGGAAGACAGTGGAGGCCGGACCACTGCTAGATAGGCTGGGGCTGAGCTTGGGAAGATGGCCAATGGGACACCATGCACAATGCACTTCTGTCTCTGATGCCATTTGGTTGGTTTTAATCTGAGTGCATCCGCCGGAAAGTGGTGCGCCTCTTCTTCCTCATTCTGGAAGTCGGTGCATTTTCCAGGCTTGGAGAAGCTTCCTTTAGGCAGGCACAGGAAAACGAAGGTTGAGAGGACCTGGGAGAGTCCTAACTTTAAGACTCAAGGTTACTGCCTCCCTTAATTCCAAGCTTTTCCTTATAGCCACGTAGTGCAGCTCAGGGAAAACCCACTGAGTACTTAGGGCCCTCATCAGGTGATGCTGTTTCACGTGGTGATTGGATAGTGTTTTTCCAGCTCCCCCACCCTACCCCCAATACCAACATTCAGTCAGGACTTCCCTATCCTGCTAGGTGTGGTTTCCGGATCTGGTGATTTCTCTTCAGGAGGCTCTTTCCTTCAAGCATGACTAGCTCAGAACTTCTTTCTGAGCTCTGCCCACATCCTTGCAGAGTTCCTTTTGCAGCCTCCCCCACCTTTGAGCCCAAGGGACTTTCTTCTACACTCTTGGATCTGTTGACAAGGTTTCTTCTTGTTCTTCTTGGGAATTGTCTTCTTTCAGGAGAGGTATTGGGAATTTGCAGGGATGCTTTGATTTGTATGCCAGGTCCTGCTGCTACAGGTGCTGCTGCTTAGGACATTCATATAGCAGATTCCTGTCACCTAATTTATTGAAGAGGTTAGAAACTGTCTGCGAGGTTCTACATGTTTTAAGTTTGTGTGCGTGTATGTGTGTGTTGTTGTGTGTGTGCATGTGTGCCCGTGTGTATGTGTGATATTATAGCTGGTCTACTTGGTGTTTAGTAGAGCTAATAGGGAGATTGAAAAAGGCTAGACAAAAAGGGATGAATGGGCCTGGAGTTCCCGTTTCCTCATTCATGGGCACCATGGCTGGTGAATATCATAAAGGAGCCCAAGTGTACCTGAAGCAGTTTGGAATCACAGGTCTCTCCAGTGTCCCAAAGGAGGGAACCAGTGCTCTTCCTACCATGAGAGCCCCCTCTGCTGGCAGGACCTCCCGGAAACAAGTGGCTGTAGTGTGAAAGCCTCCTAAGGGTCCTAACACACTTAAAGGCCCTGCTCCAGATGACATCACTAGGGGATGGTGGAACTTTTGGGAGGTGGAGACTTAGCAGAAAGCTCCTTGAGTTACTGGGACCCAAGGGATTATGGGATCCAAGAACTCACACTCTTCTTCACTTCCTGGTCATGAGGTGAGCAGCTTTGGTCTTTTACAAATGACGTCATGATGTTGCCACAAACTTGAAACACTGGGGCACAGTAATTATGGACTGGTTCTTGATTCCCAAACTGCCAAAATAAATGTTTTAAAATGTCTAAGTTGAATACCCCAGGTGTTCTGTTACAGTCCTGGGAATTAACACTCTGGTTAAACACACATTTTAAGTGGCTCTTGGGCCACATCTCATAAGAAATTCTGTAAACAGTAGGCAATAGTGTGAGAGGAAATTTGGAAATGCAGCCTACACCCCCTATAGTGACTCCTCCACCCCCTATAGTGACTCCTCCACCCCCTAAAGGACTCCTCCACCCCCTATAGTGACTCCTACACCCCCTATAGTGACTCCTATACCCCCTATAGTGACTCCGATGGCCCAGCAGTGTCCTTAAGACTCCAAGAATTCCAGGAGTAGTGCTGGCTCAGCAGTAAAGAGCACTTTTGCTCTTACAAAGGATCCAGGTTCGGTTCCCAAGACCCACATGGTGGCTCACAATTGTTAGTAACCCAGCTCCAAGGACTCTTATAGCTTCTTCTGGCCTCCACAGGCAACAGGCAAGCACATGGCCCACAGATACACATATGGGTCAAACATATCCATAAAATTAAAAATAAAGCAAAAGGAAGAGACGCAAAGAATTCCTACAACACAAGCTATTTAGTTTGGCTTAATTCAGTGTTTGTTTTTTTGTTTCAAAATTCTTTAAAAGTGTCACCACTTGCACTTCCCTTGGGACCCAGCACAGTTTCCTTTCATGAGTGAGCTTCTGCAGGGGGCTCACACATCAGGGCAGTGGCTACAGGGTTTTAGGCTGCCCTCACCTGTCCATGTCCTTTGCTCTGCAGACTAGTCTGCTCACCTCTTTGACAGAACTGGATGAAGACGAAAGTGTGCCTCAGCAGTCTGGCAGCAGTGGGTGGTACTGTCTACAGCACTCTGGCGAATGTTGGTCCTCAGTAACTTCTGAAGATGAGTGGCCTACAGGGGTCTTAATGTAACTAGGGTTCTGCAGCCAGGAAAGATGTCGTATCTTTCCTCTGCCTCCATTTCCTCTCGTTTGTATTCATTTCTATATCCCTACCTGCCTAGGGCCCTCTTTTCTATACCTGCACACCTTTTCGGGGAGACCCTTCCAGGCAGAGCACGCTGGGGTTAGCCTTTGCCCTTGCACTGTGCAGGCTCCGCCCTGGTCCTCCTTATGGAGCCGGTGGATGGAAAGCTGTTTCCTGGCATCTTTCACCAGGAAAGGTTCCCACGCTCCATCCTGCATGAGAATTCTCACCCTCCTCCATAGTCTGGGAACAAACAAACCCAATTCAACTCGCGGTCACCAGAGGGCGCAATGAGACCCAGGCAAGGTTTAAAGCCAGTTATGGAGCCCTCCAAAACAAAACAAAACAAAACAAAACAAAACAAAAAACAAAAAACAAAAAAAAACAAACCTAATTTCTGAAATGCCTTTTCTTTTCTTTTTTTTTCTGTCTGTGACCTCTTCATCACCTTTATCCCAAGTGCAGCAGAATTTTGTGACAACAGAATTTGTTCTATATCGTTTTAGCTGTGCCCAAGACTTAATCCCAGCCTTTATAAAATGAGCTGGCAGAGTGTTCACTAGAGGTTTGCGGCCTGGTCTCGGGAACCTAACAAGGGCTCCTTTATGATGAACAGGTGGTTGTTTGGCAGCAGCACAAAGCAGCACCGGGGGAAACAAAGGGCACCGTAGGGGCCACTTTGGGCTCACCTTTGGAAAACCGGGCTCTGACCCCGCCTCTGATGTTATTCATCCTGTGAATCAGTGAACTAATGAGACTTGGTGCTTGTTCACTGAGCACCGCTGCCTGCCAGCCCGTGCACCGGGTCACTGTAAGCATTCTCTCATCCTCGTAATCAGCTTGCAATGGTTAATTCCATCCTCATTTTAACAGATAGAAAACCAGATGCTCAGAGATGTTTAGTGGTGGGCACGGAGGACAGCGATGACTGAGGCACGGAACATTCTCTAGATGAATTGGCCTACAAACTAGGTGATCTTTCATTACCTATACAGTAAAAAAAAAAAAAAATAGATGTATTTATTTTAATTTTTCAGTGTATGAGTGTTTTGCCTGTATGTGTGCACATGTATGCTTGATGCTCTCAGAGACCAGAAGACACTGTTGCATCCCTTGGAACTGGAGTTAATGGATGTAGGTATTAGGAACCACACCTAGGTCTTTTGAAAGAGTAACATATGCTCTTAGTAACCAAGCCATCACTTTAGCCCTATCACACACACATATGTATGTATGTACGTATATATATGTATGCATGCATGTATTTTTCTTTCAATTCTTGGGTTTTACACATTCTTCATGATAAATATACACCTGAGCTGGAGACTTTACTCAGTGGTTAAGAGCACTGGCTACTCCTCCAGAGGACACAGGTTCTATTCCCAGTACACACGGTGACTCACAGTCATCCACAGCTCCAGTTCCAGAGGATCCCATACCCTCTTCTGGTCGCCTCAGGAACCAGAAAGGCAAGTGGTATACAGAAATACATACAGGCAAAATACTTATACACATAAAATAAATAATAAGAAAATTTAAAAATTAATAAAGTGCATACCCGTCTTCTTGTGTGTTCAGGCTAAGTCAGCTGTTTTAGAACAATCCCAAACCCTTAGCGGTTTTTAACAAGATGGAAACCTTTCTTGTTTATATACAAGTCTGACGCAAGCCAGGCAAGAGCCCCTGCTCCATGGAGCACTAAGAGCTGTAAAGATTCTCTCTCTTCCTCCTTATGGTGCTGCCCTGGACATTGTGTGACCACAAAGACTCCCTGAGTCAAGAAGGAGAGATACATAAGAGTTTCTTACGCACCAGGAGGGACGTGGCAGACGCTGTTTTCCGTCCGTCTGCGCTAGGTTAGGTTAGCTGAGAAATGGACTTAAATAACAGCATCTCTCCACACCCCTATCATGAGGGATGATGGGGGATACGATGCTATGGTTCTGCTTTACCAGCAGAGAACCTGGGAGAAACATGGAAGAAAGTGAGTATCAGAGCGTGTGAATGTGGGTGTCTGAACAGAGGGAAACACGGAAGGAGGTGGGAATCAGAGCGTGTGGATGTGGTTGTGTCTAATGGAAGGAAACTCGGAAGGAAGTGGGTATGAGAGTGTAGAGATGTGGGTGTGTCTGAATGGAGGGAAACACGGAAGGAAGTGGGTATCAGAGCGTGTAGATGTGGGTGTGTCTGAAATCAGAGAGCTACGGTGGTGCAGGAAAAGGATTGCCCTCCAGCGTGGCTTGAAGAAGACTGGCGAGACTTAGCGAACTTTCTGAGCTGCACACACTTATTCTAGTGTTCACTGACCTCTCCATTCATCTGCCAACACATTGTTATAATGCCCCGGGCATTCTGCCACAGCAGGTATGTTTGTGTGTGTGTGTTTATGTGCATGTGTGTGTATTTGCGTGTATGTGTGTTTGTATAGATGTGTGTATGTGTTTGTATATATGTGTATATATTTGTGCATGTATGTGTGTTTGTGTATTTGTTTATGTGTTTGTATATATGTGTATATATTTGTGCATGTATGTGTGTTTGTGTATTTGTTTATGTGTTTGTATATATGTGTGTATATTTGTGTGTGTGTGTGTCTGTCTGTAATGCCCGCCATTGGAGAAGGCTCTCTTCTGGAGCTGGTGTTAGTTCTGGGAAGGGTGAATTGCTACACACTCTGAAGTGAAAGAGTCTCAGGTGTGACTGACCAGTGCCTGGCTGTTCCATGAGAATAATTGTGAGGAATATAGAAGAAATCTACCATTTTTTCAACCAAAAGTCTAAATAAGACCAAGAAAGTTTCATTTCAAAATATTATAAAAATGCCATTTGTCAAGTCTCTCCTGAGTCAGTGTTTCCTAAGATTGAAATACGTGCTTAGGGCTACATTCTGATGATCAAATGCCATGCTTTGTACTAGCCATGGAATAAAAATGTTAGGCTGGGCTCTGACCCCTTGAGTGGTTGCAGGGCTCCTGTGTATTAGGGATCACCGCCAGTGCAGTCCCTTCCGGCTGGGTCTTCAGCAGAAGTAAGGTTCTGCATCTTGTCAAAATGTTCTGGATTTCTTGAGACCCCAGCTCCATTTCTAATAGCTTGCCCTCTGATGTAGGGCTTTCTCTCTATGACTGAGGGTTTTGGGGACAGAGTCCCATCCTGAGAGGTGCACTGTGTTGCCTTGTGGTGGCGGCCTTGCCTCCAGGAATACTGGAAACTTCCAATCAAAGGTAAGTCGGCAATATGGAGATAAAAGCCCAACACAAGTACCATGCAGGAACCAAGCAAAGAAAACTGGACTATACAGCACTGCCATGGTGGTTGGGGGTTTCTGAAGGATGAGAACATAGCAGAGGTGTCAGCTACAAGATTATACTGAAAGCAGGAAACAAAAAGTCCAGGGGAGTGTAAGAAACCTCCAGTGCAAGTGTGTGTGTGTGAGTGTATGTTGGTGAGAGTGAGTGCATGTGTGTGTGTGTCTTGGTGTGTGTGTTAGTGTGTGTGTTGGTGTGTGTG
>NC_022020.1:59928412-59929294 GCF_000317375.1 Microtus ochrogaster
TGTGTGTGTGTGTGTGTGTGTGTGTGTTCCCATCAGGAAGCTGTCCCCTGGTTTTCTGCAACAAGACTGCCCAAGATTTCATTTAGAAATCTATAAACAAAGGGTGCCCACAGCCCCTAGGGCACTTAGGGCCAGCCAACTTCATTCTCTTAGATCTGAGGCCCTGCCGAGGGCATGGTCTCAAAGCCTGGAAGAGCTGGGGTAGGGCTGCCTGGGGTTTGTTGGCTCTGTGGGCCTGGTGGTAGTGACCCAGCCTTGAGCTCAGGGGTCGGAGTCAATGCCAGGCTTTGTAGAGTACTAGGTCTGGCAAAGCCTGTGGGTTCATGCGAGCTGCGGGCTTCCCTTTGAGCTGCCCACACTCAGTAGTCTTCTGGTTTCAGGAACACAGACTCCTTTGTCTGGGGTTGGAGAGTCCTCTTCAGGATGGTCGGTGGAGGCAAAGTTGGTGGCATAAGGGAAGGCTATGAGGTAGATTGGCCTTGCTGTGTACTGGGTCTGGATTCTCCGTGCAGGTGGGATGCTCAAAGTTCACAGAAGGACCGAATACAGGAATACAGGATACCTTTAAAACTGTGTCCCAGAGTACCAGTCTTGAAGTCATAATGGCAAAAGGTTAGGGCGAGGCTGAATAATGCCAGTCCCACAGGTTCAAATTCTCCCTGTGGTCAGGCAGTTATTTAGATGGGGGAAGGAGCAGATGTAGGGTACAAGTTGGGCAAATGTTTTGAATATTAAGAATATTTACATTTTAAAAACTTAGTTTTTAAATGATTCCTTCAGCAAATAAAACATATTTCCAAGGAGATATATCCTTCAAAAGTTTTAAATATTAAGAACATTTACATTTCAAAAACTTAGGTTTTTTTTTTTTGTTTTTTTTTT
>NC_022020.1:59929394-59937964 GCF_000317375.1 Microtus ochrogaster
GTGTGTGTGTGTGTGTGTGTGTAACTCCAGGGCAGACAGAGAAAGGAGAAATGACAGTGTTCCTCTGTCACTCCCTGAGAATCCATTAGGGTGAATTTTGAGGTTCTGTGAAGACTTCTGACATGAGGGGAAGGATAATAGATCTGGGGCCAGTGAAAAGGGTCCCCCAATAGTCCTCTTGTCAGCAACCTGTATAGGAGAGGAACAGTGGGGTTCATCAAAACCGTGTGGAGGGTCTTCTGAACTTGACTACAAGCAAGCCCAAGGGAATCAGTGCATTGGCCCGAGAGTGCGAATAAAGCTTTTAACACCCAACAGGGCCAAAAAGCAGAGCCTGTAAGTCCCCAGAAAGGCTGAAGGACTTGATGAGAATGAGCTTAGGATTACACACAGAAGGACCCTTGGGACAAGAGAGGCTAAAACTGCACTTTGTAACTGACAGCTGGCCAGACAGAGTGAGAAAGTCACAAAAGATTGAGAGTGGATCTGGTGGGAAAAGAAATTACTTTTCTGGCCAATTCTGGGTCTGAATGCTCCCCTCCATCCCAGTTAGATCAAGGGAGTGGATGTTTTTTGTCATCTAAAACCACAATTACAGGGCCAATGAGGAGTGATCTGGGCTTCCCTGTGTACTCTTTCCCATTTCTTGTTTACAGAAACCATTCTTCCACTCAAGGTCATTGACAATGCTCCAAGATTCTTCCTAGAATGTAAACTTCTTTTAACTCTCAGGCTCCACGAGACCACAGGAAAGGGGGAAAAGGTGTGAAAGTCCAAGCAGAGAAGAGGCTTGAAGCTTAAAACAGGAGGAAAATCGTCACAGTTAACATACAGGCAATCCCGACTTCCTGAGTGGGTCTTGTGTGTAATTGGAATTTCTCTCTTGTTTAGGAAGGAGAAAGGTCATCTCAATAGATTCAGAAAGGGCCTTTGACAAAATCCAATGTGCGTTCGTGACCAAAGTCCTGGGGAGAAGAGGGAGTGTTCCTCCCCATACCAAAGGCAAATGGCAAACTCATTGTCCTATATGGAGAAAGTCATGAAGCAATCCCACGAAAATTAAGATTGAGATAGGGTTGCCCTCCTTTTCAACATGATGCTTGAAGCACTAGGGAAATGAACAAGAGGAAGAAATTAGAGGGATGCAAATAGGAAAGGAAGAGGTGAACGTTTTGCCAGTTGCAGAAATAAGAAGGAAACAGGAAGTTACGGAAGGAATTGTTGAGAGCGATGTAAGTTTGTTTACATTTTTGGTGAAATGAGGTCACAGTTTTTGGTGAAAAAGATTAAAAGTAAAGGGATATTTTGGATGATAAAATAAGATTTTTTTTTCCTAAGAATGAAAATCACTAGATAAAGACAAAGCCATGACACCTTAAAGCCAAGTGACAGAAGATCTGTGTAGGCCGTGCGGGGTTTTCAGAGGATGGAACTTAAGGACAAAGCTGTGTGATGGTGGAAAGATCTTGAAAAATCTCAAGGTTGTGTTGATCTACTCATGGCAACCTGTAGCTGTCTTCAGAGGACAGGAGTGCATGTCAAATCAAGATAATTACTCAGGGGCTGGAGAGATGGCTCAGAGGTTAAGAGCATTGCCTGCTCTTCCAAAGGTCCTCGGTTCAATTCCCAGCAACTACATGGTAGCTCACACCATCTGTAATGAGGTCTGGTGCCCTCTTCTGGCCTGCAGGCATACACGCAGACAGAATATTGTATACATAATAAATAAATAAATATTTTTTAAAAAAGATAATTACTCAGTTCTTGCTCACTTTTAATCACCTGGGGAAACTGAGTCATAACAAAAATGAAGATTTATTTTTTTATTTCATTTATTTATTAAAATGTTTTGGTTGTTTTGTTTATGCTTTGTGTAAATGTTACACAGAAGTCAGGATGACAGAGCAGGAAGAGTTATCCTTCTGATGTTGAATGAACAAAGCGTGGGAGCCTAGCCAGTGGGGTAAGAGGGGGTCGGAGGACAGCTCTCCAGGAGGGCAACGAGATTCCCGATTAGTCACCTGATCTCTTGATCTGAGAGGCTGCGGAGTCTCCAGAGATTGGATTCTAACCCTGCAAAAAGGGATGTCATAGGGGACATTTGATGACATATTTAAAAGCAATCATTGCATGGGGGTCAACGCTATTGCTAAGCAGGCACCTGGGGAATGTGTGACCTGCTGAAAGGTAACAAAAAGATGAGAAGACAAAGCCTGGATGGGAGGGCTTCAGGGATGAGACCTTTTCAAAGCGTCCGGGTGGATGTCACAGAACACCTACGGCGAAGAAGCTGAAAATGGACTGGCTGTAGAGGACCCGCCCTCTGAAGGCAGAGACCATCCTCCGTCAGTGCTGCTTGCTGAAAGGGTGACTGGGATATCTTAGAAAGAGCTGTGTTACGATTGGACCTTGTTAAAAACACATCTAGACTCACACAGCTGCAGCCATTGCGGGGAATTACAGAGAGTTTAAATACTGAAGAGGGACTGTCGTGCTCCTTGGCACCCTTCTTCCTCAGTTGAGAGAAGGGATCAGAGCCTTAAATGTCAAATTACTAAATGAATCCTAGAGACTAGATTGCCTTGGACCAAGTGTGTACTGATAGCTTTTCTTAGAACCTACACGGCCTCTCGAAAGGATCTGAGCCTGTCCCCTTATGAAATACTGTGTGCAATGTCCTACATGGGAAGGGCCACCTTTTTTTTTTTTAATTCTAGGACAATTGTTTAGATTAATGTGTTGATTTTACGTTTTCAAGGTGTAAGGACAAGCATATGATGGTCAAGAAAGATGGAAAGCAAGACAAAGGAATATTTAGACAATGAAGTGTGCTGTTAGCTGCCTATTCCTCCACAAGGAGTCCTGAAGAGGCATATGCATCAGTTGGTACGTGCTCTGGCTATATGCCATATTTTCAGTTTTGTGAGTCGTTCATGGAACAGGAATTGAGCCTATTATCACAAAGCCCTCATCTTCCATTACAGGTGGAATGTGAGGCCATTATGCTATCTTAGCTGGCTCCATGGTCACTGCTCAGAAAGCCACATACCACAAGAACTGAGTGGAATGGTCTAGCTGAGCCTGGAAGTGGAGAATGTTTCAGTGTGGTACACAGGGCACATTTAACATGTGGATCTGTGTTTGTCCTGGAGTCTTGCCATCTTGGGGAGTCTATTACCAGGAATGGCAGCAGTTTTTATAAGATAGGCAGGAACTCAGGAACCCAGGGGTGGTAATCTGATATTGAATTCCCCTTTGTATGCTGTGAATATGTTTTATTACCATTGGCTAATAAAGAAGTTACTTTGGCCAATGGCTTAGCAGAGCAAAGTTAGGCAGGAAATCAAGACAGAGATAGAGAGAGTAGGTGGAGTCACAGAGATGCCATGTAGCTGCCAAAGGAGCAGGACATGCCGACTGGAACCTTACCAGTGGGCCACAGCTTTATAGTGATACACAGATTAATAGAAATGAGTTAATTTAAGATATAAAAACTACCTAGAAATATGCATGAAACATTGGCCAAGCAGTGTTGTAATTAATACAGTTTCTGTATGATTATTCGGGTCTGGAAGGCTGGGAAATGAATGTGCAGTCTCTGCCTACAGTAATCTAAGGAGGTGCATCTGTGTCTGATAGTTATGATTAATGATAATAAGAACCAATTAAGGCCATGTTACTCAATAATCGTTACCTTTGAGATAATTTAATTGAATGCAATTTTGTTCCATAAGGGATCTACATGTTATATATTACAACTTAAGAATGGATTGTCCATGAAAACAACCAGATGTGCCTAATTTCACACAGTTACTCCGGTGTTGAAAACATAGAAGAGCTTGTGCATCCTGAGGGGCCTTCCACAAAGTGTGGGTTCCTGTGATCAATAATAGTGAGCTAAGAATTTAATTTCAACATAATAGACTTTCTTAAAAGTCCATGCTACCCAACGTTGCAGCCTGATCTCAAAAATCGAATTCATCATTTGCCCAGGCCAGATGGAATTTCTACTGACTAGGAATAAAGCCAAATGCTTCCAGATCTACTCTTGCTTCTCACGCCATTGAGGGGCGAACATTTGTCTCATGAGATGGCTCCTAGCTTGCCATTCTGGGCTGGGCTTTGCGGAACTCTTCAGGCCTGGAAAGTGTCAGTTAGTGGAGGAAAAGCAGAGACCCTGTGGCAAGGAGCCCTGCTTTCTGCCTTGGACAAGCTGGTGAGTGAGTTTGCAGTCTTCCTCAAACTTCTCCTTTCTCTTGTTTCGTGCCACTCTGCCTCTCGCTTGACGGAATGACCCTGGCAGAAGAGCCTCTGTCTCAAATGCTTTTGTTGTGGTTAAATCTCAATTGTCAACCTCACTGGATTGAGAGATAGCTAGGAAATTAGTCAAACATTCAGAGCTGTCTGTGCAGATGTTTCAGGGACTAATGCATGTGAGCCAGCAAAATGAAGAAGATGGACCTTCAATGTAAATCCAATAGACGGAAGGCCTGATGGGACAAAAGTGGAAGGGAGCCTACCAGGTGCACAAGTGGAATTCTTCCTTACTGAGTGTGTCTGTTGCTGCCATCAGTGATGGACGCCAGGCTCCAGGGTCTTCAGCTTTTAATGTGGACCCACAACAGCAGTAACTCTGCAAGGAATTTCCAAGTCTCAGACTACACTATAGGTCTCCCTTGTTCCAAGGCATCCAAATCATTGAACCACGCAGCTCCTGGTTTCTCCTGCTCTCCAGTAAACAAGCATTCAGACAGGCACTGTGAGACTAGCAGAGAGTCATGCAAGCCAATGAGTAAGTCTGTACACATATGTTTCATATTACAATTGATTTGGTTCCTCTCAAACTCAGTGAAGCATCAGAACAAGCCTGGGAGCTTTGAAGAACACAGGCACCTAAGTCTTATGCTCCTATCCCTGAATCAGAGTCTGTAGGAATGAAAATCATCTTTAATTTTGATAACCCCCAAAGGGAGTGACACTATGAGGAGGTGTGGCCTTGCTGGAATAGGTGTGGTCTTCCAGGAGGAAGTGTGTCACGGTGGATGTGGGTTTTGAGGTCTCATATATGTTCAAGCCAGGTCCAGTATCTCAGACCACTTCCTGTTGCCTGCGCAAGATGTAGACTCTCAGCTACCTCTCCAGCACCATGTCTGCCTGTGTACTGCCATGTCCCGCCATGATATTAATGGACGGAACCTCTGAACTGTAAGGCACCCTATTAAATGTTTTTCTTTGTAAGAGTTGCCATGGCCATGGAGTCTCTTCACAGCAATAGAAACCTTAATGAAGACATGAATTAAGAGAATGCCTTACAGCTGCATCTTACCTTCTCAGATGAGGCTCCCTCCTCTCAGATGACTCTAGTTTGTATGTTAAGTTGACATCAGACCAGCCAGCACAGCACAGTTTGATCTTTGTCAGATGGCGAGGCCTTACAGAGTCTAGAGGGAATCACGGCTTGCTGCATTCCTACGTTTTGAATTGTGGCTGTCCACCTCTTCCAGGGTTTTGTCATTTTGAGCTGAAGGCTTTTGGAAGACCTTGGTTTACCAGTGTCTGTGGGGCATAGTGAAAGCTGCATTTAGAAAGAGATTTACAGTTCTGAGTTCTTCTGTTATAGGAGACTAACAGCAGCAAGCGAAGTGTGCACCCTAGGAAACCAGGGAAAGAGAATGTAACCTAAAATTAGCAGAAGGAAACAATTAATAAGAATTAGACAGAAATCGGGGAATTTGAAAACTAGAAATCAACAGAAAACATTGACAAATTCAAACACTGGCTCAAAAGTTGTTAAGCAATTGCCTAGGATGAGAGAAGGGAGAGACTATACACATTACTAATAGGCTTTCTGCCTGCCCCCCTCCCCACCAATAGGTTTCTCCACCAGTAAGCCGGATAAAGCCGAATTGAAAAGGTACAACAACAGGTTTATTTGGGCAAAGCAACTCCTGGGAGGGCTCTCCAGGCCCAGAGATAGAGGCCGGGGAGGCTGCATGCCTTAACTAAAGCAGGGAGACTTTATAGACTGTAGGCTAGGGGTGATGACGTGTCTGCCACAAGCTGGGTTTGTTCCAAGTGTGGTTGAAAGCTGATGGTTGTAGGTGGGGACTTGGGTGGCTGGCAACTCCAGGGAAGGAAGCAGTCATAGCTGCCAAGAATGCAGAACTGGGATTTTTTTTGTACCTTCCCTTTGTTTGGAGATTTTTGGAGTGGGCAGGGTTTAGAGATACAGGAATGGGGCTTTCTGGATTATGCAGGAACTAGCTGAAGGTTCCAATGGAACAATTACTAATATAAGACATGCAACTTGGGATGTGATTACAGACCCCGTGGACACTAAAAAGTATATTAAAAATATGAAAATTCTCTGCGCCCCAAACTTACGATCTAATTGAAACAGCAATTTTTTGAAAAATAAAATCTACCAATACATACAAGGACTCAATAATTTGAATAGGAAAAAATGTATTAAAGACTTGGTACCAGTAAGTAAGACTTTGCAGGAGAAAGCAAAAAGGCCACGTAGTTCACTAGAGAATTTTGTCAAATATTTAATTTTTATGTGGCCTCTGGGGTCTTCCCTGCATATTTGTATTATTGTTATCAATATTATTTGTAATCTAGGATCCTTGCTTTAATGTCTGCATTTTTTCCCCTTTCAACCTTGAATATTGTTATCCCTTTGTTTGCTCTACTTCCTGTGTTATCTGTGTTATCTCATAGAGGAATTTCAGTTTCAGGAATGCCTCCTGCCTAAAAGTCTAAACTATCTCATTCCTGGAAGTCCAGGTTTGAGACAAGCCAGGAACTCTATGGGCAATGTCCTGTGGCCTGGGCTCTGAGCCAAGATGGTGAAGGTAGAGGAGGATAAGAAGTAAGCTGTGAGGCCCACCTTCACCTCACTAAAATCTCACCCTGCCAAGTTCACTGTCTTGCACACTTGCTCAACACAGACACTTGTAGGCGTGTGCCAGGCACAGCCTTCTCCTCTACACCCAGAACTCAGCCTTGTCCTATCTCCTTTCTCTCCCTAATCTCCTCCCTGGATGTCGAGAACAGGGCTGGGTGGTCTTTTCTTGTGTCCCTTTCATCCAGAATGCTGGAATATGCTTAATGTCTGGCTATGCAGATAATGGGTGGTTCACCCAGGTACTCCTATCCCCCGCTGAAATAGAGCGTTTGTCAATGGCCACCACTCTGAGTTTCCTTGGCAGCGGTGACTATGGCAGCAGACTATTTCAAGATATTAACTGTCTATCTGAACTCAGGCCTGCCATGTTCATCTCTTCAATTCCTTCTTTCATACATCTGTTACATTCTTTTGATCTATTGGGTGTCACACAGGCAGAGATCCCTCAGAGATACCCCCTCCGGACTGTTTTCCAGCAATCTGATCTTGGTCACTTACTAGCTTGGATAGTTTTGAACAAGTTTCTTAGTTTCCATGGATCTGAAACAATTCCTCAGCTGATTTCACAGGATAAATACAAAAGCACATGCACAGTGCTCATTGAAGGCACTAGCTCCACACTGCTCAGTGAGGCACTTTTAGCCGAAGTTTTTCCAGCATAAACTGAAATGCTGGTCCGGCAGATACTTGACACCTACAGAGACCTCTGGGATAGACTCGGGGCTCTGTCCCATGTGAGCAGGGCTCCATTTCAGTCTTCACAGTAGCCTCTTAGGAGGGTACTTTTTATTGCGATTTCAGAGAGCTTAATGAAGGTCTCCAAATCGCTGGCCTTTGGGACTCCTAAGTCCTCTTTCCACCAATGGAGCTACTTTCAACACCCTATGTGGTCTCCAAGTCCTGGGGGTTCCAACAGGCCTTGTGATCTGAGAGAAGGCATCAAGCTCATAGAGCGGAGGCCAGGTGAGGTGCCCGATGAGGAGAAATCAGATTAGTTTCCACAACATCTGGTTCATCCAAAAGGAAAGTCAATAAACATGTGTTATGTTTGGTTTCTGCCTCTTTCTGGATCTGAGGGGAGCTGCTTTGGATGAGTTAATGGAAGCCCTAGGATTCTCTTTCTCTTCTCTTGCTTACATTTTATTTATTTATTTATTTGTGTATATGTATTGCCACAGCGTTCATGCAGAGGTCAGAGGAAAACCTCCAGTTGTTTCTCTCCCTCCACCATGTGGGTCCTGTGGGTTGAACTTGGTCCCCAGTTTGTGTAACTGATTGGGAAGAATTAGGAGGCATGGCCTTGTTGGAGGAGGTGTGTCTTACTTTTCTGTTGCTATGAGTAGAACACACCACAACCAAGGTAATTTATAAAATAAAGCATTTAATGGTGGCTTACAGTTTAAGAGGGTTACAGTCCATAAGGATAGAGCAAAGGCAAAGGGTTGACAGCAGGACAAGCTGAGAGCTCATACCTTGACCCAAAAGTGGGAAGCAGAGAGAGCACACTGGGAATACCATGAGTGTTGAAACCTTAAAACCTGCACTCAGTGAAATACTTCCTCCAACAAGTCCACACTTCCTGAATCTTCCCAGACAGTTTTGTCAACTGGTGACCAAGTATTCAAGCATACACGCCTATGCAGGCCATGCTCATTCAAAC
>NC_022020.1:59940902-59966482 GCF_000317375.1 Microtus ochrogaster
GTAGACCAGGCTGGTCTCGAACTCACAGAGATCCGCCTGCCTCTGCCTCCCGAGTGCTGGGATTAAAGGCGTGCACCACCACCGCCCGGCTCAAAAACTTAGTTTTAAATTATCCTTTCCACAAATAAAGCATACTTCGAAGGAGATATATCCTTCACTGAGTTCCTAGCCCCTTTCAGAAAGCTACAGTTGTGCTATACTGACCAGCAGTTCCTAAAGAAAAACATTAGAGTCCTGTAAGGATTCCATGCACACAGCACAGAACGAGGCACCAATTAACAAACCATGGCTTAGCAACAGACATTGAGGGGCTGTGGCCACAGCTTGGCGGTGCAGTGCCTGTTTGCTTTCCTGCACAGGACCTGGGTTATGGGCCTTTCTCACTCATGTCACTTTAGAGGTATGAGTGTTAGTTGGGGGAAATGGGAGCCAGGGCCTCACACAAGCTCAGCAAGTGCTCTAAGATCAAGCCTGCACTTACAGGTCCCACGCTTCCAGCTCATGATGCATTGAAGCCACCACACATCATGGGTGTGATGCTGTCCATGCTTATTATGACACACTGCACGCCTTTGCTAATCCCATGACGGGCTGGAAGCTTTTCCGTAAACAGCAGTGTTTCTTCCAATTGAAGGTTAATGCATCTGTGGCTCTGGTCTGCAGCAGAGGGAGAAGGATCAGAGCCGAGGTCAGAGCCTCCCAGGCTATTTCCCTTTGAGTATGGAACAAATGCTCTGTGCTGCTGGGTGGTTGATTTCCAGTGCAGTGGAAGCAGGCTGGTAGGTGCTGGGATTTCTCTCTAGACCAGTATTGCTCACCCTTGGCACTTACAACTTGCTTACCTCAGCAAGTGGTGGCTCCTTTGTTTTTGATCTTAGCAGAAGTACGAGGGTCGCCCAGCACTGGGGTGTCTGAGAAGTGGGTGATTCCCCTTCCAGGATTCATACAGTTGCCCTTGTCACTAGCTAACTTGTCGAGACTGGAGATTGCCTGGTGATTCTGGATTGCCATGACCATTATCAGTGCACCCCATAAGGACTTCTGAAATAAATAAGTGTGGAGGTTTGCGTGAGAATGGCCCTCAGAGGCCATATATTCTAATACTTGGTCCAAAGTTAGTGGAACTCTTTGGGAAGGATTAGGAGGTGTGTCCCTGTTGGAGAAGGCATACTACTAGGAATGGACTTGGAGGTTTGAAAAGACTGGGCCATTTCCAATTAGCTCCCCTTGCTCTTGCCTCATGCTTGTTGATCAGATGTAAGCTTTCTGCTATGGCACCAGCACCATGCCTGTCTGCCTGCTGCCATGCTCCCTCCCACGATGGTCATGGTTTCTAACCCTCTGGACGGTGAGCCCCAAGTTAAATGCTTTCTTTTATAAGTTATCTTCGTCATGGTGTTTTGTCACAGCAATAGAAAAGGAATTAAGACATTGAGTGCAGCCCCAGCTTAAAGGAGGGAAGGCAGGGGCAGAGTCTTCACTTGTTATTTATTTTATCTATATGAACTCTCCATATGCATGTACTTCTTTATTCCAGAATTGGGCATTAGATTTTACTACAGATGGTTGTGAGCCACCGTGTGGTTGCTGGGAAGTGAACTCAGGACCCCTGGAAGAGCAGCCTGGGCTCTTAACCTCTGAGTCATCTCCAGCCCGATTCTTCACTTTTTAAAGAAATGTTCATTTTGCAAAAATATTTTTCCATTACTGCTCTTTAAATAGTTTAAGCTGAAACTGAGGGGCACCATTGGTCTTCCGCTGCTGGTCACCACTCCTGGTCTTCCTCCATCCCTCTGTCTCTGACATGAAACCAGTCCACCCCTAATCACACCGAGTGTCATTACAACTCGTTCTTTGGGAGACATTCTGCACAGTGCCGTGCAGGTGATGTCATCCAGCCGACCCCATGGATTGTGTCGTGCGTGGAAGAGTATCCCCATGTTTTCTTTTCCATTTCACAGGCTTGAAGTCTTCCATACGACTTGCTTGTGAGAGAGACAGAATCAAGAATGAAAACCCTGCCTAAGGATGGACACTGCCCAGAGCTGACTCATTCAGATGAAATGTCATACCTTTACCTAGGCCTTTCTGATTCACCAACTCGGAACAGATGGTGTGCATGCCCTGTGTCTCTGGTTCCTGGAACTCTGCTGTCCTGAACCTTTCTGATTTACCCTAATGGCAGTCACAGACATCCATTGTTTCCCATCATGGTCTCACTTCCTTCCCCATTGTCCACACAGGACAGGAAGTGCTTAGGGCAGGAGGAGTGTCCAGCTCCTAACAGGCCTCACGAAGCCTTTCAGTTCATTGGACATACTTCCTGTTCCCAAGGACTGAGAGGTTGGTGTCTCAGTCAGCTTCATGTCTGTCATTCCAGCCTTGGGGAGGTTGTGAGAGGTAGATCCCTAGAGACTGGTGTCCTGACAACCTTGCTGAACAGACAAGCTAAGGTTCAGTGAGAGACACTGTCACAAACAATAAGAGCAGGAAGGAAAGCACCTAATGTCAGACTCTGACTTACACACACTTGTACACACGCACACACACTGACTTCCTGTCCACTCTCCAAAAAGGAATGTGTACAGGCCTCAAAGGAGCAGAGAAGACATACTGCTCTGATCTAGCCTGAGATACTGAGAAGTGCCCTCTCCAAGGCTATCCTGCCACCAGGAGATCTAGGAACAATGGTTTTCCATAGTTTCCTGTTTGTCCCAGCCTCCCAGACCAATAAATGCCAACCCTATATTTATTATTATTATTAATGGCAGCCTGTCCTTCCTTAGCCTGTCCTACCCGCTCCTGAATATTGGCTTAAGCTTGACCTCCCTTCTGTTACCCTGCTACAGGTCTTTGGAAGAAGGAAAGATTCCAGCCAGACATTACCCTAGATGCCACAGGCCTGTCTGACCGTGTGACATCCTATTATCTCCTTCCCTTGAGAGTCCCTAGAGCCTGCGGTGGTCCCCAGTTCTCCAGACCAATGTCTCCCTACACTATGCCAGCTGTCCCTAAGTGGTGAGAGTTGGCCATTATTAGAGATCTCGTTGTATCCTCAGGGAACTG
Organism: Microtus ochrogaster; assembly: GCF_000317375.1. Classification (NCBI taxonomy): domain Eukaryota; kingdom Metazoa; phylum Chordata; class Mammalia; order Rodentia; family Cricetidae; genus Microtus; species Microtus ochrogaster. The sequence goes on from NC_022020.1 coordinate 59,943,969, forward strand.
AGGTGCAAGCACCAGAGGGGCTCTGCAGGGACTGGGGCCAGCCTGGGCTGGGAATTGGGAGTGTCTAGTCCCTGGGGTGATCATGTAGAACTCGACAGCACATCCTGGCAGTCACCAAGCCAGTCCTGACAGAGGCAGGAGCACGGGGACAAAGACACAGTCCTGTCATCAAGGTGGCTCTACCAGGCTTGCCCCACAGTCTGCATTTACATTCCTGATAAGGTGCCAGCAGGAAGCGGGTCATGGTTCTGCTTCAGTCTAGTTTGTGGCTAGCTCACCAAGCTTAATGAACTTTGGCAGACGGACCAGAAGAAAGGGTCTCTGCCAGCAGCACCTATACCACTCAGTGAACTGAAAAAAAATTTATCTGTTTACTTCTTGGACTGAGTCCTGCAGATGGGGGTATTTTGGCAAGGAGCCCTGCCCATATGGATGGTTCCCCAAAGCCTAACGTCTTGGATGTCCCTGTCTTGTGGTTGAGTAATAATAACAGGTTTGAGATAATCCAATGTATACTTACCAGGAGAATGCCATATGCCAGGCCCTGTGCCAGGCTCTGGGGATCTAAGGAATGCCTAGGGTGTGCGCATAGCTGGGGCAGACCCAGGTCATGCCTGTGGTGGCCTTCTGAATTGGTGCGCAGGTCTTACATGCTAGACCACCAGGGTAGTGAATCGTGTGCTCCCATGGGATCTTAACGAGCACGTCTCCACCTGTGATTGCTCATCCTTGTAAGTTCAACTCAAGTTCCATTGAAAAGCAGCCTGTGCACCTTATTTTCTTGGATTCATTCATCCAGACAGCAAATAGAGAAAGGATGCCAACTCTGTGATGGGTACCTTGTGGGGACAAAGATGGCCCCGAACATCTAGGATATTGTATTCCAACAGAGAGAGTTCAATACAGGACTGAAAGCCTATCTAGCTCCACACTGGGCATTGGGCATGTGGTACCTACCAACATCCCAGATCAATATGGTTCCTCCTACAGCAAGGCCCTATGAGAGACCCAAACACTGAACCAATTGACCCCACCCCCCACCCTGTGACCATTGCAGCACCATGGAGGGACATTCAGGAAAAGATGAAGTCACAGCCAGTGTCTACCACCTCAGCAGGTGTCCTGAGGGAGCTACCCCACTATGCTTAAGTACACAGTCATAGATGCTCCAACTGGCAATCAGGGAGGGGTTCATGGTAGAAGTAGCCTTTGAGTTGGTCTGTGGGCTTCCAGAACAGTTCAAGCCCACAATGCCTGGAGTTACACCATGGATGGGAGACAGCAAACAACTGATCATGGAAGAACCATTGAGAAATGTAGGATAAAGGAGTGACAGCTTCAGGTCTATGGGGTAGAAGGGGAGGCACTTGGGCATAGAGCTCAGAAGATGGTGAGAGTGAGCCAAACGGTCACCAGGTATCCCAGGCGGAAGCACAGCAAGCACAGAGGACCAGGGTAGCATCCTGAGGCAGGGATACGGCAGCAGTGGTGAACAAAGGAACCGTAGGAGTTGAGGTCAGCTTATAGGGCGCTCTAGGTTGTGTAAATGACTCTGGGTTCCACAGTGATGTGGAAAGGCATGGACTGGCTCTTGGAAGAGGAGGGGCAGGGTCTGACTGTTGGGGACTGCAGACACTCAGACCCTGAATTTTCTATGACCCCCCCTAGCCTGCTGGAGTAAATAGCTTGTTTTCCTGTGCTTGCAACTGCTCTGAGCACGAGACCCTCATGAGTTCCCTCATGAGTCAGGGGAGTGATTTCTGGTGGGCTTGCAGCTGAAAAATCCCGAGAGTTAGGGCGTGGCCATTAGTCAAGGAGGGCCCTATATAAGCTGCCCTAGAACACAATAAAATGGGCATTCTCTGTGTTTTTCAACCTCCAGCTCCTTGCCTGACTTGCAAACCATCCTGTAGTGCAGGCACTACATCTGACTGATGTTTCCTAAGCCCCCTCACCAGCTGTGAGCATCTTGGGCTTTGCATGAGAAGAGGTTATAAAGAAAGACAGGAGCCAAGGGCATGAAGGATGTTAGAGGCCACGTGAGGTCAGGGAAGCTATGGAGGAGTTTAGATTAAGGGCTAGTCTTACCATCAGAGGGTGCTAAGCAGTGAGTGTGAAGTCACCTGTCTCAGATCTGAATAAATTAGACACTAAAGCGAAGCCAGGTCTCATTTTAGTTCAATGTGAACTTTCTCCCGAAGAGCAGGAAACATTTACTGGACATTTTTTTTGCAATATCAAATGCTTTAATTTTCTAAACAGCCATCTTACAGACAAGGAAATGAACAAGAGTCAATACTTGTTAGAGGTTCTGTGGCTAACGAATGGCAGACCCTGGGTTTCTGCTCTGGGCAGTTAACTACTGAGCCCCAAGCCTTGCCAAGTCTCTGGACACAGAAGAGCAGGGCACAGGAACAGCATGCATGGTGTTTCCAGAAGCAAGCTAGGGCCGAGCTAGATGAGCCTGGCACATATACTTTCCTGCAATTGCCAATGGGTTCAGGGTGGACCTAATGCTGGGTTTGACCTTGGTAGTCATTCCAGATCTGATGAAGGACACACAGCCATTTTGGAGACAAAGCTCTGAAATCCTCCACTCTTTGCTGCTATGCTTCCCTTCCACAAGTATTTCCAGATGACTACGTGTATAGACAATTATAGTAGATAGTGCCAGGGGCTCCAATTTCCCTTCCCCACTCATCCAGATTCTCTGTCCTTCTGTGTGACGATCATGCCCGGAATGAGGACTTGATATGACTATACATAAGAACAATCCAGAATTTATAACTAATCCTTGTGACCAGGTCCCACCACCACACCACTCTTGATGAACCCCAGGCAACAACAGGTACTTACAAAGTGATTACTTTGTACTTACCTTGGTGATTCTATTTTGTGGGCAAGTTGAGAGAAGTCAGTTACAATCAACACCATTGTCACCTAGACCGAAAAAGGCTTATCCAATATCACACGGTCTCCAGGGCCAGGACAAGAATAAAAATGCAGATCATTTTGCATCTAAGACCAGCGATTTGTTTTTTGCAAAAGAAGTGGGTTGGAAAAGCCAAGGCTTCCTGGAGAAGGGGTCCTTTAAGTTTCAGGGAGCAGAGGCCATGTTTTTTGAGAGCGGACAGGGAAAGGAGAGGGTGGAGGTGTGGAGCAATGGGGTACAAGGTAAAAAAAAACAAAAACAAAACAAAAACCAGACATGGGGCAAAGCAAGGGGCCTAGAAGTAAAGTGAGCTTTCCCAACATTGCAGCTTGACCAAGGATGGACATGATCAATGTCTCAGACATCAACAGTATCACGTAAAGACACAGATGTCCCAAGCCTTCAGGGAAGTTGTCAGATTTTTCCTGAAGATCCCAGCTCTGAGACACTAAGTGAGCCCAGATGGGAGAATGGGAAGCCATGCAGAATGGCTCTCCAGAAGGAAATGCTACAGCTGCCTGTAGATCTTAAGTGTCCCAAGCCACTGTACCCCCAGACACCAGAGAGTCCAGGATACCAGGCTCCTCGTGCAGGGTGAGCACATGAACCACCCATTTGAAAGGACATAGGGTATCAGATCATCAACGAAGAGGCTCCTTCTCTAAGTTCTCCGTGTGTTCCCAAGCATCTGGGCTGGATTTGAGGTTGTGTCTACAGCTGTCTCAGGTTCCTCCTGATTCCCCAGGTAACAAAGCAATAAGCCACCAGATGGCGCCCAAAGACAGAACCCTGAAAGTCATCGAACCTGTTGTGCCACTAGCTGAGAAAGCCTGGCTGGGTATGGTTGTTCAGGGCAAGCAGAAGTTGAAATACATAGAGCAGGTCCAGAACAAGAGCGTGGCATCTAAAGGCACACCGTGCCCATAACCTTTTCCTTAAAATGTCTCCTTACCGGTAGACATGGCTGTGGCTCATGCACTCATAGCCAACTCAGAGACAGGCTGAGTTATGTTTGCCTTTGTTTCCAAGATTAATTTCAAAAACTCAAGTCCTCTGTAGATGCACAAAAACCATGTCAGAGAGAGATCACAGACACCACTTCCTTATCCACCATGAGGGCCTTTGACCTAGGCCACCAAACGGAATGATCTGAATCCTGCCGGCCTTGGTTAGAGATGCATTTCATCCATACTTGGTCCTGTGCCCCTCCAGCTCACATGCCCATCTCACACTGAATGAGAACTCTTTTCATGGCTCCGGAGCCGTGATCGTGTTCTACAGATCTCTGCTCCTAGTTAAAATAAAATATATGTAAAGCATATGGAGACCAACTGGGCCCACTTCCAGTCAGACCTGGAAGGGAAGAAACACGATGCCTGGAAGTGTCTCACATGGTGGAAAACTTGCGAAGAGTTGGCTTTCTATTCTGAGATTGCTGTCAACAAGCTACATGGAGGATGTGGCCACATCTGGCCTAATGCCTACTTCTAGACAGCAACGTTCTACCAAAACACAGCCATGCCTGCTCATGCGCATGTTGTCTATGAAGAATTCTAAAGGGGTAAATAGCTCCCTGCCCTTTGACTCCAGCGTGAAGGCGGGGTCCACAGAACATCTCCTCCCAGGGCTGCTTAACCATCCCCTCCATAGGGATCAACAGCCTCACAGGGGAGCCAAGGATCTCTCGCCCGTCTTTCCAGGCCTGGCTATTGTGCTACATTGAGAGTTTTCTGGAACTCTTTAGAACTTACGCAGCTCACCATTCTATCTCCACATTTTATGCAGTTTTGTTGAGTTATCATCCATATATCTCACAGTTCACCCCAGTATGCACATCACTGCCTTGTGTCTTAACTTCCTCAGTCTTGTGAGTTTTCTCTCTCCAATTCTCAAACTACGTGTGAATCAACTTGTTCTCCGTATGGATTTCAGGGAAGTTATCCACACTAAGATGTAAGAGAAGAGAAATGGTAAAACAAGCTGGGTCACACGGGGTCTCCAGCGGGATCTGTAAGTCTCCAGCAGGGGTTCTCAGAAGCAGACCCCAGGATGGAGTTTGAGGTATAGAAGATGTGAGACAATGATACAGACCCAACAACACCTTGGTGACCTGGCTCAGAAGTGAGTAGCAGGCCCAGATGCCCAGGCTTCTTGAGCCACACTAGGCATGAGCACCCATAAGAGGCTCCCTGCAGTGCAGTCTGACCTGCACGAATGGCTGCCTACTGCCCACGCTCTGGGCAGCAGAGCACTCTGTCCTGCAAAGGGCCCTCTAGCCACATCTCCGTGTTCAGCCTTTTGTACAATCCCACCATTTGGTTCCTACCCCTACCTCCCACCTGACTGTCCCTGGACCAAGATGCTCACTTTGTCCTGCGTTTCCTTTTGTTGAGCCAAGTGCCATACTTTGGAACACAGAGGACTAGCCTGATTCTGCCTCCTAGAGTGACACAAATCCCAAACCCACCTTCAAAACTGTCAGGAAAGAGCCTGCTTCAAGCCTCATCCTGACACTTCATTCATCCTCTGTGGCTGGACCATGCATGGCTTCTGTTCGTGCAGCCAGTTAGCCCAAGTGCTACTGAGGTGCTCCTAGCTGTGTGTGCCGATCTTAGGGAACATACTCAAGGCTGCGACTATGCCCTTCTTGGCCTGAGAGCACTGTCCATCACTGCTGACTCTATTGGGGTTCACGAGATCCTTGGCTATTCTTGCAAACCACCACCTCCAGCCAACCCAAACAGTCTTTGACTGGTCTACTGCAAATGGCTTCCCAGAGAATCTAGTTCATCTTTTGTTTGTCAAATGTTTAGCTCCTTCTCAAAGGAACCCGAAGTATGTATGTATGTATGTATGTATGTATGTATGTATGCATGTATGTATGTTTATGTGTGTTTGTTTATTTGTTCATTTATTCATTTATTCGTTTGTTTGTTTATTTGAGACAGGGTTACTCTATGTAGCCCTGGCTGTCCTGGAACTCACTCTGTAGAACAGGCTGATCTCAAACTCAGAGATTTGTCTGCTTTTGCCTCCTGAGAGCTGGGATTAAAGGCGTGCGCCACCACTGCCCTGCTGGAAACCTGAATTTTACCAGGAGAAGAGAGGAACTGATGAGAAATGCCAAGCGGATGGTGTTTTAGTTAGGGTTTCTATTGCTGTGAAGAGACACCATGACCATGATCACAGCAACATGACAGGGTTTCTCTGCAACAGCCCTAGCTCTGTAGACCAGGCTGGCCTCAGACTCATAGAGATCCACCTGCTTCTGCTTCCTGTATGCTGGGATTAAAGGCATGTGCTGCCAACCACCCAACCACAGCAAGTCTTATAAAGAAAGGCATTTAATTGAGGTGGTGCCTTACAGTTTCAGAGGTTCGATCCATTATCATCATGGCTGGGAGCACGGAAGATGGAGCTGCTACATGTTGGTATGCAGGCGACGGAAGTAGACTGTCACAATGAGCAAAGCTTGAGCAAAAGAGACCTCAAGGCCCACCCCCACAATGACACACTTCCTCCAACAAGGCCCACCCCCACAGTGACACACTTCCTCCAACAAGGCCACACCTCCTAACAGGGCCACTCCATTTGGGATCCATTTTCTTTCAAACCTCAAGAGATGGGAAGATGAATTTTCGGTTGACACAGACTGCTTATTCTGAAACCAGCTCCCTGCATGGCCAGCAGGTCCTCATGGGGGCAGTGACGGGGAATCAGGCTATGTGAGCATGGAACATACTCCCCAGGGTCACTTTGATCTAAAATTTCTATTTCAAACAACTCAGGGATAACACAGAAAAAAAGTACACATTTTATGTGAATTTCTAAGGGAAATTCTTAGTGCTCAAAGACTCTTTTCTTGTCCCTTGGGAAACCTAGACTCATTCAAGCTACCCCTGGGAGAAAGGGCATAGTCATTCTCCATTGGGGGGGGGCTGTAGAGAATTACGCTGTCTGCTCCAGGGAAAAATGGCCACGCACGGGTTAAGATACTCAAACAAGAACATTAACCATGTGAGAAGCACACACACATCCTATCTGTCACTTAGATCACAATGCAGGGACCCCCATGGGTTGGCTGGTCTAATTCCCTTGTTTTTAACAAAGACAAAAACACTTAGACACACCTGCTCAAGCTTACAGACGGAGCAGGTTGGTGGTCTCAGTCCTATGAGTCACACATGACAATTGACCCCCCAGAATGGAGGCTGGAACGTCGAGTTTGGGAGGGGCTTCAGTGCTGTTCTGCGGAAGGTGGTACAATGGGTCTGGATACAGATGGAAGCTTCCAGGTGGGGAGCGGCTAGGAAATCCCCATGCTTGTGCCTAGAGTGACCCTGGATTCACTCTGCGGGCATGGCGAGAAGAGAAAGACAGGCTGCTTGGCCAATATTCATCTCAGACATGTGCTTGGTTTTCCCCTGCGAGGGCGGGGGTGGGGAAAATTTGTTCCTATGGAAAACAAGGCCACTTCCTCTAAGCCTTGAAAGATGCCTTCTTTGATCCTACCCTGCGGCTGTTTGTGATGCCATCATTTGGCAAACAATGAGAAAACCCAACAGGGTTGGAGGTTTCCAAAGCCAGGGCCCCTGAGAAGCTGGGGATAAAAATTTAGCTGAGGGAGAGGAGACTAAATGGGAATCTGGGGAAAGGAAAGTGGTTTGGGTGGGACCTGGAGAGACCATCTTAGATGCTTTGTCTGGAAAAGCCTTCCTAGAGCCGGGGTCTCTTGTGCAGGGCGTAAGAGCACCTTGGCCACTGTGCTAGCCACGGAGGCTGGGCTGCAAAGAGACTTGACCTCAAATACCTCATCTTTGTCACCCTCCATCCCTGAAGGTCTCAGCAACTCAGGACTAAGTTCCCAGGGTCAGAAAGACTGCCTGGTGAGCTTGCCTTTCTCACATGGCCCTGCTTTCCTGTCTCCCTAAAACTGTCTTTGAGGCTTCCGTTAGCCTCAGTTTCCCCACGTGCATATTAGAAAGGAGACCAGATGCCTTGTTCTTTCCTAGAAGGCCATGGTGGCACGTGATAAAAAAGTTTCTGCAACCCCGATAAGCCTCTCTGCCAACTCAGCAATCCAAATCAGACCAAATCAAACAGAATTAGAAAAGTCCAGGTTTAATGTTTTTCCAGCGCCCTCCCCCCCACAAAGGAGATGGGAAAAGAAGACCAGAAAACCACATGTCTGTTTCCTGGGGGGGGGGGCAGTTTAAATACCCTGTGGGAGTGGTCTTGAGCATCTCTGGAAAAGGGGTCATCATTTGTTGGGCTTTCTGAGATGTGGCAGGGTTTGAAGAGAGATGGGGGAGGGGGGCCACCAGAACATTCTAGACTCTTTGGGTATACGGATGCCAGAGGCTGGGGTAAAGCCTCCAGCAGAACAAATGGTATCTGAAGGCACATGGCTAGCAAAGTGGTTCACAGAGCAATTTCCTTCATGCCTCAGTGTTTTTCTTCAGCTCATCAAACCAGGCCCTCAGGATTGCGGGAGGAAGAACTTCAGAGCCTAGGGCAGGCTTTTTCTTTTTCTATTTCACAAAAACAGGTATTTTTTGAGTCCTAAGAAAAGGAGAGGGGACAACACCAGGAGTCCAGTGCGCTAATCACCTTTCCGGAGAGGGTCTGTTTGCAACAGCTGGTGGAGGCCTGCCACTCAGAAATGCGGCCCTTGGAGCCTGCTCAGCTGTAAAAGCGGTCCACAACCAAACCAGTCAATTCCGGTTCAGCTTCCAGGGCTCTGTTGCTATGAGGGACCCCTCAAAGATTGATGCTCTCTTTCCAGAGAGGAGGCCAGAAACCTCGCAGGACAAGAGTCCAGAGGAGCTGGATCTGGAGAACCTGGCCGTTTGCTCCCTGGGCCTGGATCTGAGCGCAGCCCAGGAGCCTTGGCAAGAGGCCATGTTTCAACTGGCGTTCTCCGCTGTGGTGGAAGAGGCTGCCCAGGCCGGACATTCTGTGCCAGTTTGGGAGGGCGGAGCATGTTCTTCAGAGAAGTCCCAGCCTCCTGCACAGACAGCCACACACTTTCCTTTGATACAAAAGTGCTGGCTCTCAGCTCAGCACCAGATGTTTTTAAAACTCACAAAAGGAGTGTCTTTCCCTGGATGGGATCCCATGTGATCTAGGCTTCCAGGGAGCTATCACCACAGGCCAGCCCAGGCAGGCTTTAGTTCATCTGAAGTACTTCCTGACAGGCAGCTCTCACTACAGGGAAGGGTTTGGAGTATCCCTCCTGTGGTTAGAGCCAAGGAAGGACTGGTGTTTACTTATTTATTTACTTAGTGTGTGTTCGTGTGTGTGCACGTGTGTGTGTGCACGTGTGTGTGTGCTGCTTCTCCCATCTCCTGCCCTTCCCCCCCAACCCCTCTCCATCCTGTAGGTGCACTCATGCCTAGTATGAGTGAAGAGGTCAGAGGACAACTTGCCAGTTCTCTCCTTCCACCATGAAGGCCACAGTGCTCCAGCTCGGGTTGTCAGGCTGGCAGCAAGTACCTGTAGCCGCCAGTGCATCTCTGGCCTTGATGGCCCAGATCTTAAATCTTAGTGCTTTGTTCTACATTTTACATTTCTTTTCTTTTTTCTTTTTTTTTTTAAAGGAAATTAAAATGCTAAAATCAGTGTTAATGTTTCCACCCCTGTTTCCTTAGCATGTGTGCTTTTGCTTGAGAGACCACTTACGTCAGGGTATCTGTAAGGCCAGTAACACTGGTGCGCCGCTCTCTTCTGTACTTAATTGTTAGGATTTTCTAAAAAGCCTGCCTCTCTTATGGAACAAGCCTCTGATTTTTTTGTTTACAATTGCCCTGGCTATCGTTGGCACTGTGTGCATGTGTGTGTATGTGTGTATGTGAATGTATGTATGTGTGTTAATATGTATGTATGTGAGTGACTGTGAGTGTGTGAATGTGTGTGAGTGTGTATGTGTGTATGTGAATGTATGTGTGTAAATGTGTATGTATGTGTAGGTGTGTATGTGACTGTGTGTGTGTGTGTATGTCAGTGTACATGTGAGTGTGTATATCTGTATGTGAATGTGTACGTTAATGTGTATGTGTGTATAGGTGTGTGTGTGAGTGATTATGTGTGTGTAAGTATGTGAATATATGTATATGTCGTATGTGTGTGTGTGTGTGTGTGTGTGTGTGTGTGTGTACAGGATGGCAATTGTCTCTATTTCGAAGCTAAATAAGCACAAACAATTTGGAGAAGACTGAGCACACGTGACAGAAGTGTGACATTTCCAAATACCAAGTGGGTTATCAATACTGACCTGCACAATTGCGCTCGTGCCTCATTAGCCACCGAAAGCCTTTCACTTATGTAGAAGAAACTGGCAATTTTTCAAACCCAGCGGAGTAATAAGAAACCATATGATTGCTATCATTTAATTATTTTTAAATTTTATGTTGTAAGTTCGTTTTAATGAAAGTTACACACACGCAGAGCTTGGAGATTTAAGCCACCTTTTGTGCTTTCTGCGTTTTGACTTGACATCGTAGTCCCCTGTCTTCCTCTGCACCTCTCTCCCCGCTGCACAGCCATTTTTAACTCAGATTATTTTGAAGCTTACTTCTCGTCTCTGAGTAATGTTTCTAAGCTTCCCTTGTCACTGATTAGTTTTTCAATTCGCCATTAAAATTGAAACCTTGTTCTCCTGAGTTTTTCTTTCCCCTCCACCCATGTGAGCCCTCTTCCTCCAAATCTGGTTGAATCATAATTTTAAAAAAAATCTATTTTCGGGTTCACACAATTATTAGAACTGCCTGGAAGCCCTGTGCAGGACTGAAGAGAGAGCTCGGGTAAGAACACTTGCTACTCTGTTAGAGGACCCAGGTTCGGGTCACAAGTGTCTGTAATGCCAATTCCAGGGGTTGTGACGCCCTCTTCTGGCCTCTCCAGGTACTGCATGCACATGGTACACATGCATGCTGCAAAAGTCATAAACATAAACAAAAGTAAATAAAATATCTTTCAAAGCCCTTCTTAGAGCCACATAGTCACAATGATTTCTCTGCACACTGCTCTTTGTTCTCCCTGAAGATAACAATAACTTTGCTCTGTTTGCTTAGTTTCTCTTTTTATACAGGTCTCGTTCAACCCCAAGGCTTCAGCAACTGCCTGTTTCTTCCCTTCCCAAAACCTGAGTGGACTCTCTCGGATTCCTGGGTGGTATACCTCTTGGTCCTAGGGCACCACGGTTCTCCAGAAGACCCCAGGGAAGGGGAGAGAGAAGTAAGTGTTTTGAGGTTCTCCGTGTTTGCAAACACATTCTTGTACTCTTAACCAATGGACTGATTGGCCCAAATGGTTACGGAGTTCTGGATGGGAAACGGTATTAGAATTTTAAAGGCATTCATTGCTATCTTTAGGCTTGCAGCAGAGTTACCAAATCACACGAAGCCTTTCTGACCTTCCTGGGCTTTTAAAGTTATGTTATTTCATCCATTACATTGATTACATCTATACTGGATCTTCTAAGTTGGTAAACCGAAGTCCATCATTTCTGTGAGACCCCCCCCTCTCTTACACACACACACACACACACACACACACACACGCCGTCTTTCCCTTATTTCCTTATTCACTGGAGCTCCTATTGCGTATATATTATCCCTGTAGCTCTCGCCTCCATTTTTCTTATCTTTTCTATCTTTCACCTCTTCTTTGCTTTCTCTCCTCAATTTAGTCTCCGAGGCTTCTGCTGACTGTTTCACTTTTGCTGGTTTTAAATTCTTAACTGAGATGCTTTGTTTCCTGGAGGCTTATTTTCCTGGAAGTCGCTCCAAACTCTCCGGTGGCCATTTCTTTTCTTGTATTTCTGAGGACCAGCTCCTGTGGAGTATCTATTTTAATTGTAGTATTTTAGAAGTTTTCCCTCTCTGGATATACTTAGTTTCCCCTACATCACTTGGGCTTCTCTTTATCATACTTGACTCTCCTCTTATGTCTGGAGATGTCTGTACCTTTAAGGGGCCCATGAAGCTGATTGCTGAGCTGGTAAGATCTTGTCTTGGAGACATTCAATAGTTTAGGTGTCTCTTCTTGAACAGACCAAACTATTTCTTTCCTGGCCTCAGAGCCACAGAGAGAGCTGTGTGTGTGTTGGGTTGGTGTCCCCCCAACACACTTGGCTTTCAGTGTCTGTCCTTGACCTGACAGCCCCTGTGGATGGCATCTACCAGCATTACAATCGTCTTTCTCAGGGTCCAGTCCTCTAAGTGAGTGAGTCTTGAGGGGGTCGGGGAACTATTTTACATGACTCTTACTCAATGCTTTTTCTCATTACCATCTCTCTTTTACTTCCAGAGCTAGCTGGTTCCTGAGCCTTTTGGGACTTCTACAGTTTAATGCCACTGTTTCTCAGTGTTCTCTGTTGCTGGCCTAGAACTCAGTTTTCTTGACCTTCTGAGTGGATAATGTTATCACTCTCTCATCCAATATTTAGCTTCCAATATTTCTTGCTAAAATTCAGTCCTGTTCTTCCAGTTCATGTTTACAGAGTTAAAACTGCTTTCCTGTCCTTTGAGAGGGAGCGGGGTTGAGGGATGAAGGGAAACCAGAAAACCAGAAGCATATCTGTCCCACCCACTCCCTTCACCTTTAATCTGCCCTCTGAGTCTCTGCTCTCCCCAGGCTTTTGGGTCTGGGACAACCTCATCCCAACATGTGATATTTATAAAACAACACCAAAACACACACATTGGAATTTTTTTTTTGTTTTAGTTTTTTGAGACAGGATTTCTCTGTAGCTTTGGAACCTGTCCTGGCACTAGCTCTTGTAGACCAGGCTGTCCTAGAACTCACAGAGACACATTGGAATTTTTATAACACATTTTAAAGTTAAATGCTTAATTTTGGGGAAGAAAAGGCTTCCCCCCCTCATAATTTTCACATTGACGAATCCTCTTTTGTTTGTTTGTTTGTTTTTTGTTTTGTTTTTTGCTTGTTTGGTTTCCTAAACAGGGTTTCTCTGTGGAGCCTGCCTGTCCTGGAACTAGTTCTGTAGACTAGTCTCATCTTGATCTCAGAGATTCATCTGCCATTGCCTCCTAAGTGCTGGGACTAAAAACATGCACCACCACCACCACCTGACTCCCCTTCCCCTCCAGCCCCGGCCCCAGACAGGGTTTCTCTTTTGTAGCCCTAGTTGTCCTGGAAATAACTTTGTAGACAGGCTGACCTCAAACTCATGGAGATCTACCTACCTCTGCCTCTGGAGTTCTGGGATTAAAGATGTGTGCCACCACTGCCCAACATCAATGAATTCTTATTCACACCTATGGATTCTTACGAATGGATGCATCTATCTATCTATCTATCTATCTATCTATCTATCTATCTATCTATCTATCTCATTGCTTACATTAAACAGGAATTTGTGTGGGAGATTGTTCACAAAGGGAGCCACAGTATCTGTTCCCATCCCGAGTGCACAACCCTTCACACTGTGAGTTTGTCAACCTGCTCCTAACTCTTCCTTGAGTCTGGATTGATATTGTGGCTTGTTTTGATTAGGAGACGACAGCAGCAATGTAATTGTGTATCTGGTACTATAACAAAGGTGCCTGAGACGGGGTACAAAAGACATTTCTCAGAGTTTTTAAGGCTGGGAAATTCAAGATCAGAGTTCTGACAGGCCGGCTTGGCTTCCTGGTGAGAACCTCTCTGTGGTTACACCTTCTAGAGTGATCCAACACTGTTCTTTGTGTGGGAGAGTCAGAGGGTCGCATTACCCCTGACTGCTTTTTTAAAAACCACTACTTGAACCAGGCATGATGACACACGCCTTTAATCCCAGCACTCAGAAGCAGAGGCAGGTGGATTTCCGAGTTCAGGGACAACCTGAGTTCTAGGACAGCCAGAGCTACACAGAGAAACCCTATCTCAAAAACTAAAACCAAAACCAAAACTTCAACAAAAAACAAAAATCCCAAATACAAAGCCCACTAATCAAGCCAGGCATGGTGGCATACCTTTAGTCTCAGCACATGGGAGGCAGAGGCAGGCAGATCTCTATGAGTTCCAGGCCACCTGATCTACTTACCAAGTTCCAGGCCGGTCAAAGCTAGGTAGTGAGACCCTGTCTCAGGGAAAATGAAACAAAACAAAAACCCTGCAGATCATGGGCAAATAACCACCTGAAAGTATCAGTAGGTCTTGAAACCATTACATTGAGGCTTAAGTTTCAACATGAAATTTTGAGCAATACAAACATCCAAACCATTGCAATGTCTTTGGAGTCTGTCCCTCAGGATGCCTGTGGCTTTGGCTTTGGCTTTAGGGAACTCTTCTGTGATTGCATGCCTGCAGAAAGGGAACCCAGTGAGCAGTACCAACTACCACATACTTGAGTGCAGACATATTAGGTCTCTCAGCCCATTGAGACAACTAATGGCTGCAGCTTCATGAGTGAACCAGGTGGAACCAGCAGAGAAACCGCCCAGCAAGCGTAAGGAAGGGACATGTGCAGATAACTGGTGGTTGTTGCTGGCCACTAAGTGTTAGGTTTGCTCCACAGTGGTAGAGTACTGCTGAGGTTTGCAATTTCTTTTCACGAGAGTCTTGGATACATCTCTTTCGGTAAATGGAGCTCTGTGTTTCCTCCTAAATCTTATTTCTCCAACAAATAGGTTTTTATTCTTCCTTTTAAAAATTTTTTATAAGCTTTATTATAAAAAAACTTGCAAGTAAGAACATCACATACCAAAATTAACCATATTTTTCTCCATTACATGTCATAATTATCTGTTAATGAGTTATAGAAGTGCATTAGTTCTTTATATGTTATCATTATATGCAGCCATTTCCCCACAATTTCCTATCCTCATAATCCTAGTATCCTTTTAAAAACTTTACAGGTCCCTGTTTTTCAGGACTCTCTCTCTCTCTCTCTCTCTCTCTCTCTCTCTCTCTGTCTCCCTCCTCTCTTTAGAAATGGGATCTTACATAATCTTGGGTCACCTCAAACTCCTTTTGCAGCCATGAATGACCTTGAACTTCTGGTCCTCCTGCCTCCACCTTGGAAAGCAAATTTGGGCTCAGAAAGGGTAACACAATGTGAAGTCCAAACTTCATCATCGTAAGGTGGTCAGTGCTAATGTGGCAAGGGATGATGGGAAGATCAGTAGGGTCTGATGTCTGACACCTGGGACCCAGATCAGGATGAGAGTGGGGGATGGAATGGAGCCTGGGGAATGATCCAGGCATGTCTATCAGGAGCATGCAGGCGGGCTTCCCGGAGAAAGAGTGGACGTGTGAGGGGACAGAGTGTCACAGGGAGATGGGAATATGAGGGACAGAGAGGGTAATGAAGAGAAGTGAGGACAGCAGAGAACCCACTTTCCTACTGCTTCACAATAGCTCTCTGGGGGAGACAGAAGCTTCTGTTGGTTCCTTTCATAGGCAAGAAAAGGAAGCGGTCTCCTTAGGACCATGCATGCAGTGAGCAGGAGGCTCAAAGAAGAAACCTAGCTCTTCTAGTTCAGTGTGGAATGTCACAATGTCCCAGGAAGGTGAGGCCTTCAGCACCAGCCCCAATGCCAACCTCATGAAACACTGGTCTTCTGTCATTTCATACACGGCTTTGGGTATTTCTGAGAGAAATCAATGTAAAGGACCAGTAAGTGAGAGATATAAATAGGGAGATGTGGGTCCTAGGTCACTAGCCACATACCGTACTTTCATCTTTGAATTTCTCAGTCTCTATGCTGGCATTTCGCAGTCCTACAACCTGTGAGATTATGGCAAATATTTAGTGAGCTCCAATGCGGTGCACGTCTTGCTCTGCCTGCTTCTCCAATATCGATTCATTTGGAGCAGTTCTTTTGTCATTCCTGTTTTATAGGTAAGGGACAGAGAAATTGAGCTACTGGCTCAAGACCACAATCACAGCTAGTCAGCTGAAGTTTCAGCATCAGAAATACATGCATGCATACACACACACACACACACACACACACACACACACACCACATCACAATGAATACAATGAGTAAAATTTTAAAAAATAAAAATCCCCCAAACTGGGGGCTGGAGAGATGGCTCAGAAGTTAAGAGCCCTGACTGCTCTTTCAGAGGACCTGAGTTCAATTCCCAGCAACCGCTTGGTGGTTCACAACCATCTGTAGTAAGATCTGGTGCCCTCTTCTGGCGGGCAGGCATACATGCCAGCAGCAATACATTGCATGCATAATAAATACATTTTAAAAAATCCCCAAACTTCTCACTATCTTGAATTAGTTCTATTTAAAAGCTGGAGAGGAGAAGCAGAGGAAGCGTACAGGAAGATGAGAATCACACTATTGTGGAACATCAGGCACAATGAGACCATTTCCTGGAGGGACCCCTGCTTCCCTCCAGACAAAAGGAGTGAGACACACTTGATCACTAGAGTTGATGGTAACTCATTCCTGAGATGGGACACAAAGTCAGGAGGCTGCTGTGTAAGGACATTCCCTCATCACCATGGCAATGTCTGAGACAAACAGCTTACAGAGGCGATTCGTCCTAGCCCACCGCCCATAGTCCTCAGCTCCACTGGTTCCGGCCCCTTGGTAAGACAGGACATCACGGTGGCGGGAGTATTACTATCATTAGTATTCCCCTGTACGCATTGTCGCTGAGTGAATGAATGACCGCTGTATGTCGATGGAGCAAGGGGACAGACAGCACTGTTGTCTGTGAAACAGCCTTTATCTCTATCCATGGCCTTCCACCCTAGTGGGGTTTTAGATGGTGCCACACATTCCAACTTAGAAGCCTTTAAATCTTCAAAAATTAAAATGCTCACAGGTTGGTAAGAGAAAAATCAGACATAGTTATGTAATAGGGAGCCCAGGCTAGTTTTACGTCAACTCAACACAATCTGAAAGGAGAGACCCTCTATTGAGAAAATGCCTCCGTAAGATCAGGTTGTAGGCAAGCCTCCACGGCGCTTTCTTAATTAGTGATTGATGGGGCAGGACCCGGATCATTGTGGGTGGTGCCATCTCTGGGCTAGTGGTCTTGGCTTCTATAAGAAAGCAGACTGAGCAAGCCAGGGGGAGCAAGCCAGGAAATGACACCCTTCCATGGCCTCTGCATCAGCTCCTGCCTCCAGCTTCCTGCCTTGTTTGAGCTCTGACTTTTTTCAGTGATGAACAGTGAAGTTTCTAAGCCGGATAAGCTCTTTCCTCCTCAGGTTGCTTTGGCCATGGTGTTTCATCTCAGCACAAGAAACCCTAATTCATGCCTAGGGGGCCAGAAGGTGCCTATAGGCTGGGGTAGTGCCAGTTAAAGCAGAGGACACCATCCCTAATCTCAAGGCACTAATTTGGAGAAGCAAAGATGTTGTCATCTGTGTGTGGCGGCACATGCCTACAGTCCCAACCCAAGCCTGGGAGAGCGTGAGCTCAAAAACAGCTGGACTCCCTAGAAAAAAGCCATCTTTAAAAAAAAATATGCATTTTCAAAGAAGAAGTTGCCAGGCATAAGATAACGGGGTGGTGGTGGGGGAGGGAGCCGTGAGTGACAGAGAAGCATACTGTGGTCTCTCTGTGGAAAGCTAAGGGAGACTATGCCAGAGTGAGCACGCCTGCTTCTTGCTCAGTGGGAAGGATTATGAAGACTTTACACGTATATGCAATGGGACATTTTAGGCACCTGTTAAGTGCTAAGTTCTATTGCAGGGTCCTAGGAACACAAAGATAAGCCAGTGGCCTTCCCCGGGCTTCTCAGAGGGTAGCAGGAAGGCAGTGCTATCTGGGAATCTGGGTTGGTAGATTCAGATGCACGGTGCTGGTGTGACCCCACTCTATGGATCCTCCCTCACTGGTGAAGGCGGCCTGCTCTGCCCACTGTGGCCTCTGCCTCCTTCTTGATACAACTACCAGGCATTGGCTACCCATCAGTCAGGCCTGGCTCAGAACATGTGTGCACAGAAAACAGGGGCTATAATGTTCACGACCGCATAGTACTTGGTGCAGTGAGTGTTCAGCAGATGGCCTGTGACCTGCATCCTCAAGGATGAGTGCATATTTGTAGGATAGGAGCTTCCAAGTCGCCCTTCATGACTTGCGCTGTCTCTGGTCATGATTTCCTTTTTAGTGGCAGCAGAACCTCCTATCCAGAACCCCTCAAGTAGAGGCACCAACAGGAAAAAGAGATCCTGGAGTAGGACCAAGCCACCAGGTGGGGATGTTGCTGGACCCGTCTGTTGGAAGGAGTCCAGAGTGTGGGCCCAGCTGCTGGGTTTTGTTTGGCAGAAGAAAGTCCAGCTCTCGATGCAGCTGTTGCCAAGCAGGGCAGGGGTAGTGATGTCACAGTGCTCCATGGGTCCTGACACTGGAGACTGGAGTCAGGGTGGGGTGGCAGCAGGCAGGGCACCAGGCCAACAGAGACAGGAAACATTCAGGGCTTTCAGACATTTTGTCATATCGTTGTTTATTTGGGAGGAGAAGACCACCCAAGGAGGCCTGGTGCCCACACTCTGAAGACAACCCAGTGGGTGCTCATGTCACTACCACCACCTAGGACACACGGGAGCAATGAGCTCACCACGTCCAGAGCCCTTGCCATTCATCAGTCCTTCAACGCCACAGGAAGGGAGCCAGCTTTCTACTGCACTTGGGCAAGTCATTGACCCACGGAATCTGTGCTCCACCTGTAACAGAGGAAAATCCTCCATCTGTGCAAATGGATGGAGCGCTGTGGAAAACATTCCAGAACAGCTGAGTCCAGATGTGTGGGTTCAACGACCCATGCTGGAGAGTTCGAGAGTCATAATAGATCCGGTCCTCCTTTTCCATACTCCACTGCTGGCTAAGGGATGCCTTTTGCTGAGGATCTTCTCCCCCACCCACTCCTGCATCCGCCAGCAGGAGGGAACTGCTGTGCACAAACCCTCTCCCTGTTTGAGTTCAGTGCTTTCCAGTGTGACCTGTTGATGTCCTGCATTGGTCTCCTACACTGTGAAGTGTGGACTCCTACATTCCAGGTCCTTGCCCTGCCTCTGTGCACACTCACATGCCCTGCCTCTGTGCACACTCACATGCCCTGCCTCTGTGCGCACACACCCTGCCTCTATGCACGCTCACACGCTCTGCCTCTGTGCACTCTCACATGCCCTGCTTATGTGCACGCTCACACGCCCTGCTTCTGTGTACACCCACACACCCTGCCTCTATGCACACTCCCACACCCTGCCTCTGTGCACACTCACATGCCCTGCCTCTATACACTCAGATGCCCTGTGTATGTGCACTCACACATCCTGCCTCTGTGCATGCTCACAGTCCTGCCCATGTGCATACTCACATGCCCTGTCTTTGTGCATGCTCACAGTCCTGCCCATGTGCATACTCACATGCCCTGTTTTTGTGCACACTCACACGCCCTGCCTCTGTGCACACTCACACGCCCTGCCTCTGTGCACACTCACACGCCCTGACTCTGTGCACACTCACATCTCATCTTTTCCTTTTTTCTGAGGTGTATTTCCTTCCAACACTCACCAGCTCTACCTACTTGGAAAAACAAAACAGAGGTTTCCTGACCTTAAGCCACACTCCACATAAATTCTGGATTAAGTGTGGAAAAACAATTGAAACAAGAAAGACATTGGTAGGAAAATATGGGTATTTATAGCTCCCAGATCCAGGAGGGTGTTTCTGCTAGGACATCAGTCATAGAATGGATGACATCACAATCAAGCAGCAAGAGACAAATAAAGATTGAAGTGGTGTGCACGCATAGGGACCTTAGTGGAGACACCTAGGAAAGGGCTTAGGAGGCTGGCAAACAAGTGGTTAAAAGTGGTAACTATGGGGGAGTAAAGGAAAATTCTTGTGTTTCATGGGTGTGAATGGGAATTTAGATTTTTTAAGATTTATTTTTATTTTTGACCATGTGTCTATAAACATAAAGGCCGGAAGCCCGAATGGGTGCTGGGAGCAGAACCTGGTCTTTGCGAAGACAGCTTGTGCAGTTTGTCACTGAGCCATTTCTCTGACCCTGGGCTTGGGTTTTAAAACGTCTGATATACTATGTATTAGAAGTCCATAGACTTAGAATGTTGTTTGTATAATTTGGAATATTTAAAGCATCAACATTCCAAAACCACGATTTAAAGTTAATACTTAAAAGAATATTTGCTATGTGTGTGACAAGGGGTTAATACCTTCACAGCGTGAAAGGATCTTAGACACAGGAAACAAAGTGAACAGCTAATTTGAGATTGGGCAAAGGGCACATGCAATTGCAAAAAAATGAAATGGCTAGAGAGAGCAAGAAAAAAATGTCAGCCACATCGATTCTCTTAAAATGTAAATTAAAACAAGCTTAGAGAGATTTTTTCTCAAAGTGCAGCCCTAAGACAGTGCGGGTCCTACCAGGCTGTGGACTCTTTTGTCCCCTGCTATCAGTGATGCCAGGCAAGTCCCAGCTTCCCGTTTATACGATGCTGAGACAATGATGCCTGAACCACACATTTGTTCTGAGGATCCGTGAGCTCTTATTTACAAGAAGCTACAGAGTCAGTGTGTGGTGTGCACCTGTATTCCCAGTCGGGGAAGAGGACCACTATAAATTTGAGGGTAAACTGATCTACACAGAGTGTTGCAGGCTAGCCAGGGCTGTCTAGTTAGACCAAAGCAAAACAGGATGTGTGCCAAGGTTTGACTGCCACAGCATGCCCTCAGTTACTCTATGTCATGGGACGGCAGCCTTGCGGAGATGGCAGTGACTCTGTAGTGCCTACATATCTTTCTCACTAATATCATCTGTCTCTCATTAATGTACTGATATCATGACTTCCATAGTTGGTATCTCCTGAACTAGATTAAAAGAAAAAAAAAGGCATTATTCCTCACTTTCTCCCTGGATTGGGATCTTCGTAGTGCTTTCTAGAAAGTATTTTGACTTTCTTGGGTTACAATGTCAAATTGTCCCAAACTTGGTGCCATCTCAGTGATTTATTGTCTTACAGTTCTTGAGACTAGAAGTCTCAAGTCAGTAGGGTTGGTTCCTTCTGGCGGAGCTGAGGAAGAATGGTTCTCTGACGGCAATCCTTTGTACTCCTTGATCTGTAACCGTGTCACCTGGATCTCTCCCTCCATCTTCACAGAGACTTCTCCTCTGTGTACCTCTGTGGAGTCCCCAAATGTCCCTTTTCTTACAAAGTGTAACTTGAATGTGAAGCGTGAATGTGAGGCTCCTGTGCCTGAGTGTCTGGTCTCCTGCTGGTGACTCTGTTTTGGAAGGTTGTGGAGTCTCTGAGGGATGGCCTTGAGGTTTGAGAGCTCAACCCTATTTCCTGCCTGCTCTCTACTTTCCAACTGCACTGCGGGCAATGTAAGCAACTGCCTCAATTCCTCCTGTAATGCCTTCCCTGAGGACTGTAGCTCCTTAAACTGTGAGCCAAATAAGCCCTTTCTCTTTAACTTGCCTCTTGTGGGGGGGGGGGTATTGGGTCACAGTAAGAAGTAACTGATACATAAGGACACTTTGGTTACTTTTCTCCTGGCTGTGACTAAATACCTAACAGAAACAACATAAAGAGGGGGGAATTTTATTTTTATCAGTTTCAAAGATTTCAGGCCACAGTTCTAGATCTGACATGAGTCAGAACATCAAGGTGGTGAGACCACACCGAGCACCTCAGGGTAGCCAGGAAACAGTGCAAAGAGGGGATTGGATACCAGGTCAACATTCAAACACTTCCAGTCACCTACTTCCTTCAAGAAGGCCCCATCTCCTAGTTTCTACCACCTACCAGCTAGGAAAGATATGTTTAACGTATGATCTTATAGGGATATTTCATATTCAGACCATGCCATTTTGCCCCTGACCCACCGGCTTGTGTCCGTCTCATCATGCAGAATGCAGAAGGTATCTTCACGAGTCCCCATTGTTCATGAGTCAACATTGTTCAAAAGCCGACATTCAAAGTCTCTCCTGAGACTCAGGGCAACTCTGGGCTGAGTTCTGCTGTGATATAATGGTATAGAGCTAAAACTCCCATTTTAAAAAATGGAATAATGGGAGAACAGCAAGAAGCAATTAGACCAAAGTAAGACCAAAGCCTAGAAGGGTGAAAACTAAATCGTATAGCTCCCTGTCTGACATCTGCAGCATGAGGCATGATGGGAGCTCCCAAGAGCTTGGGCAGTCTTAATTCTTAGCCATTGATAACCCTGGCAGAGCCTGAATGTATTACTTTCTTGAAATTGTTGCTACCAAATAAATTAGTCCATTATTTTAAAACCCACTTGCACTCAGAGTCTAAGGATATGTAAAAATGTAGATTTTTTTTTTACAGGATTTAACACGAGTGACCTTTATTCCCATTTCCAACAAAGTCTTCATTTCCACATGAGACCTTCTGATCACAGCATTTACTGTCCATGTGTCACTTAGCATTCTGGACCTCGGAGCTCCCATCAGAATCAGCAGCTAAACTCTGCTTACAGCCTCTCGTTTAAACGTATTTTTTAAAATCAATCTTATAAAATATTTAAAGTCTTATAAAATACTTTAAATTTTTATTTTTGTGTGCGTGCATGTGTGTGTGAGAGTGTGTGTGTATGTGTGAGTGTGTGTGTGT
>NC_022020.1:59966605-59969471 GCF_000317375.1 Microtus ochrogaster
CAGAGGACAACTTGGAGGGACTGGTTCTGTCCTTCTACCGTGTGATTTCTGGGGACTAAACTCAGGTTGTTAAGTTTGGCTGCTAGCAGAAATGATAGAATGACTCTCACTATATAAATGGGATTCATTAGAGTGGCTTGCAGGTTATAGTCAACTGTTCCAACAATGGCTGTCTTCCGACGGAAGGTTCAAGAATCCAATAGTTGTTCAGTCCATGAGGCTGGCCATCTCAGATGCTCTTCAGTGTATAATGGAATTCTGAAGAAGTAGCCTCTAATACCACTACAGAATGAGCTTGCTAGCCAAGAAACAAGAACATCCTTCTTCCAGGTCTTCTATATAGGCTGTTACCAGAAGGTGTAGCCAGATTTAAGGTAGATCTTCCCTCTTCAAAAGATTTGGCTTAGAGTGGGTCTTTCTGCTTCAAAGGATTCAATCAGGAAAAAGCCCTCACAGGTGTGCCCAGCTGCTTGCGTTTAGTTCATTTCAGGTGTAGAAGAGCTGACAACCAAGAAGAGCGACCACATAGGTTTAGATGGATTTTCTCAGACAAGAGGTCTTGGGACGTGGTGGTAAAGCACAAGAACCCACACATGTGTGCCAATGGTTACTCCTTAGTTACTGCAAGTCCACAAAGACACAGAGACACACCTGCACCTCCGACTTCAGGGGAAGACATCCGCTGCTGTGCTGCACTGAGACTCCATCTGCTCTACCCGAGCAGATTCAACTCTCCTCCCACACTGGGAACATCAGTGGTGTGGTGGTTTGAATAAAAATGGCCCCTGTACACTCATATATTTGAAGGCTTAGTCACCAGGGAGTGGACCTCTTTGATAGGATTAGAAGGATTGGGAGGTGTGGCCTTGTTGGAGGAAGTGTGTCACTGGGGTGGCTTTGAGAAGTTCAAAAGCCTACCCCTGGCCTAGTTTCTCTCTCTCTCTTCTCTCTCTCCCTCCCTCCTGGCCTATGGATCAGGATGTAGCTCTCAGCTACTGCTCCAGTGCCATGGGAGCTGCCATGCTCCCCACCATGATGATAATGGATTAGCCTTTTGAAACTGCAAACAAGCCTCCAATTGAATGCCTTTTTATTTATTAATTTTATTTTTACTTAAGAATTTCCTTGGTCACAGCATCATTCACAACAACAGAACAGTGACTAAGACAAGCAGTCACCCATCTTAGGATGTTACTGTAAGTGGTATGTCTGGCTGAACATTGGGGAAAGGAGGAAGGGGGGTTATGAGAAAGAACTTCCCTGGAGTTAGGGGGTGGTTCTTCAGTGGAGAGTCACAGTAAAAGGCTAGCAAATCACATGTGAAACAGGGAGAAATTCTAAAAGCTGAGGAACGGGTTTAGACACAGACACGTCCCACTGTGACAGGCTGAGTCCCTGGCCAGTCATAGCTCATGGACGGCTTCAGCTTGTCTAGGCTTCCATTCAGATTTTCTTGAGCTATTCCTACCCTTTATTAAAGCTGTCACCCACGGCCTCTGTCAGGTCTGGTGGTAAACAAAGGAGCAGGTGGGTAGAGCAGCACAGCCCACCTATACCAGCTTCTCTATAGGAGACACAGCACCTTCTCTAGGGAGATGGTAACTGGAGGAGGGCTAGTGACAAACCATGAGATTTGATGAGCCAAACTGGGATGGAGTAATAAGAGCAATACAGGACACCATAAAAAGAATTGGAAAAACCTAGAAATAGAACTTCTAAACCCATAGTATTCTGTAGGGGAAGCTGGCCCCCAGAGGACATTACACATGTCTGTTGAACAAATCAATAATTAACACTGGTATATGCGAGGATTTCAATATTTTCTATATTTGTATTTGGCTCTGTTTTGTGGGGAAGAGGTCGAGACTGAGTTTGCCCGTTTTGTCCTGATTGCCTGGAACTTTCTCCTAGGCTAGGTTGCCTTGAAGCCACTGTACCCTTTTGTCTCTACCTTCCTCTCTAGCTCTGAGAAATAGAAACTCGTTTTGATATTTATTAAAATGGTAAAGAGGATTTTTCAAAATTGTTGTAGTAGGGAGTATTGCAATCAGGGGAGATATGGGACAAAAAGAATTGGGGGGTTACAGCCATGGGGTGGAGTATGGAGGGGGTCAGGTAGTGAGCAGATGGAAAACCACTAAGAGGCAAGGTCAGGGGTAGGCAGCTTCTTGCTAAACTGACTTGGCAGGACTTTGGTTAAAGGCAGAAGAGCAATCAGATATCAAAAGTAGAGGAAGAATTTGAGCGGATTCTGAGATGCTCAAATGTGGAGGGTGGAGGGTGGGGCTGTCACTAAACTGACCTAGTAAGATTCTTGCAATCTGCATTGGGCAGGATGAAGAGGGGACCCAAGGATGAGGGGCAAGTCTGCCGCAACAGAGACAGTTTGGCTAGAAGAATCTTGATTAATGCTCAATTAGAATGGACATTTATGGGTTATGCATATGTGATCAGTAATAAAAAACCCAAAAATTTATAACATTTATCTTTACTAACAGGAAATATCCTTTTGTGAGGTATGACAAAAAAATGTAACTTGGAATTCTGGATGAGCTCTGGATTTATTTCTTTTTAATTTTTTCCGTCAATGGGAGTAGATGAAATGTTTAGATTAGATAATAGTGTTGTAATTGATGGCTCTGCTCTAAGCTTGATTGTTTTGATCGAGAATGTCTTTTCTCTTAGGAAACACTCACTGAAGAATTTTCAATAACGGAACATCATGTCTTATTCTCAAATAATATTTGAAAGCAGTAATATGTACATACAGGGGCCATCAGGGTAAAGCACACTTGGCAAATGTTAGCATTTGGGCCTGGTATAGGGGTGTGTGTGTGTGTGTGTGTGTGTGTGTGTGTGTGTGTGT
>NC_022020.1:59969571-59973519 GCF_000317375.1 Microtus ochrogaster
AGGGAGGCGAGGGGAGAGAAAGAGAGAAGAGAAAGAGACAGAGAGAGAAAGTTTGTTATTGTGGTTGCAAGTGGAGGGCAGAGCACAATCTCAGGTTTCATCCTTAGGAATGGCATCCTCCTTCTTTGAGACATCGTTGCTCATTGGCCAGGAGTTCACCAATTAGGCTGGGGCATCTAGTCAGCCCCAGGGAGCCTCTTGTTCTTTTTACAATTGCTTCAGCAATTGTGGTTTTATTTTTTTCAAATTTGCTGAAAATTAACGAAACAATGGGGTAGGGGAGGAGAGAACCTGGATCCTGGTTTCCGGGAATCCTCTCTCCTTCCCTCCTGCTTTCCTTCTGTCTCTTCCTCTCTCTTCCTCTCACCTTGGGGGTAACTGAACTGCCATCACACACCTCGGCCCAATATCCCCCAGGTGTTGTTAACATCAGAAATTCTGTATATACAATGGTCACAACAAAATGTGTTATAGACAATTGTCACAAGGGACACATAATAGAAAGACATTTATGAGATCTAATTCTAGAATTTCTGCAAATGTCAGTTCTCTCCCTTTCCAAGAATGCTTCTTAATATCTTTGAGAAATAGCTAGATCTTAAATCAGGTTCTCAGAAATGGCCTTGCAGTTTATTAACTTTACAATTTATTCACACTAACTGTTCGTACAGAACTCCACACCCATGATACACACTCACCCTCTTTGAGTATGTTCTCCATGGGGCAACTCCTGCCCATATCTTGTCTCATCTGGTCATCCCAACATCCCTATGGATAAGCAGAGCACGTCCCATTATGATTCTTCTTTTATAGATTTGCTAATGGAAGCCCCAAGAAGTTGATTGATGAGTTCTCCTAGGTTAGCTGATAAATGGCAGAATCTGAGTTGGGCGATGGTGGCGCACACCTTTAATCCCAGCACTTGAAAGGCAGAGGCAGGTGGATCTCTGTGAGTTTGAGGCCAGCCTGATCTACAGAGCTAGTTCCAGGACAGCTAGGGCTACACAGAGAAACCCTGTCTTGAAAAACAAACAAACAAACAACAAAATGGTAGAATCCAATGATAAATCTTATTAATTATGGCAAAGTGAAGTTACTGCTGCACTTATATCCAAGCAAATGCAAAGTTTTGCAAAATTCACCGTCATTATGTGACCATACTCACTCCAGGATTTTAAAATGGGATTCTGAGTTCTTGCCTAGCCATGTGCAAGGCCCTGGATTCCATCTGCAGCAATGCAAATACAATCAATAAACAAAATAAAAGTGAGCTAGGCCTAGTGGTGCAAGGCTGTAGTTCTGGCTACTTTGAAGGCCAAGGAAGGAGGATGGTAAGTTCCAGGCCAGCTTAAGGGCCAACGTCAGTAACTTAGTAAGTAACTCAAAATAAAAAAAAAAAATGAAGGAAGGTCTGGGGACATAGGTCACTTGGCGGTAAAGGCCCTAGGTTCAATCTCCAGTACCAAAAATCAAAACAACAAACAAACAAACAAACAAATAAAAACAACAACAAAAATCCCCCCTCCAAACCAAATAACCCTGCCTATTCAGTTTCTCTTTTCGTGAAGACTTATCAGGTGTGAACATGAGCTGGACACTCTGGAGCTGAATGCCTTAAAGAGACACCTAAGCAAAAATCACAGATGTGCTGGGTAGCTGCTTCCTTGAGGAATACTTGTGCACACCCCATGTTGCAAGCCACTACCATCTTCATTGTGTGCACACTTAGGGAGGTTTTGCCTTCAGTGCTTAGGTCCAGTGGCACTGAGGCTTACTGCTGAGAGTGTGAGAATGCCGAATCCCTAGCTCCTGGCCTGGCGAGCTGTTTAGTTGTGAGTCACCTATTCTGCACCACAGAAGGGAGGGGAAACTTTACAATTCAGAACCATTTACTTTTTCTAAATAGGATGGACACTTTTCCCCTGGCTGCAGCCACCCTATTTCCCAGAGCAGCATTCTTGTCATTTTGGGGCTGCTCTTCCAGGTAGTTCCTGAGGGCATCCCCACACTTGGCAGGGGTACAGTCAGATTTATGGCTCAGAAGAAAGCATCTAGCTGGCTCAGCAATATTTCCCACTGCTGAAGACCCTCTAAATGAAAGTAAGCCATGCAGACAGCGTAGTTTAGCAAGGAGACACAGAACTCAGGTCGGGAGGGCAGTGGTTCCCAGGGCTACTTAAAGCAAGGGTTAAATTATTTTTGCCACACTGAAAGATCCATTAACTTGGAAACCTCCCAAGCCTAGACAATCTCTTCATATCTCCAGTAGATTTTTCTAGACTTCCCTGGGTCTTTGGTTGATTTGGATATGGCTGTCTGAACTTGAATTGGACAACTTTCTGAGAAGGAAGAGCCAGGTCTCATTGGCTCATTAGTGTCATGTGACTACTGTACCCAACCCAGTGTTCTAGATGCCCCCTCTCATCGTTTGTCCTTGGCTTTCTCCAGTCACATCCTATTTCAGGTGTGCTTTCCCTTGATATATATATATATAAATATATATATATATATATATATATATATATATATATATATATATATATATATATATATATATATATATATATATATATTCTCACAATATACGTTTAGTATGTGAATTAATAAAATGAATAAGAACACCTCAATGGCTAAGAAGAACCAGCAAGCAAAACTATAGGAAATCCCTAAAGGAAATCAACGAGGGTTTGCAGCACTAGAAGACCATGACAGAGTCGCAGCGCTACTGTCTTCTCTTGATGGGTAGCCAGATTTGAGGCAAGGTAGTGGCGGTTTTTCCTTGAGCCACTGTTGGGCGTCCCTCGCAGCTCAGGACTTTGAGGCAAGTAAACTTTCTTGAGCCTGAGGAAAGAGTCCCCCAGAAATGACCAGCTGATGACTAGGCAATACAGCGTCAGATGGGGGGGGGCAAGGGATCGTATCTGGGTTGCACAAAGTTAGGGAGCAAAGCTGATCCGAGTGTTTCGGTCGGCTGGGGTCGAGAACTTCTGCCCCAGCGTCACCTAGCCTTAGACTGCAAGAGCGGTACCTCCTGGGTCTTTCCCCTCCTGCGTTTGGAAATGCTTGGAACCTAGCAGAAGGGGGAGGAGCCAAGTACTCTCTGGACCCTCCCCTTGGTTGAAAGCCTCTTTTAGTTCTGGGGAGTTACTGGTATGCATCACCCCCAGCAGGTTTTGGGGGCACGACCCGAGCGTCCTGCAAAGTGGGCTTGCTCCCAGGCATCTGGGCGGTCTATGTTGCTGTAAGCCTACATTGGCTGATATCTGCGAGGCATCTTGGGGCGCTCGTTGAAATTTCGGGAGCAATAGAGAAACTTCTCACCCCTTTTTGTTCCCTGCTTTCGGGTAGGAAAGCAGCGGTCGAGTAATTTAATTTCCTGTCCTAACCGGACTCTGCAAAAACCGTGCACCGAAAATCTGAGCCAAGCTCTGCAGTCCAACTGCCCCGAGTCTGGTGTGCGCCTAAAAACTCCCTGCAGTTCCGAGCTAGCGCACCGGTGTGAGCGGGTCCAGCCAGGCCGCAGAGGGCGTCTGGAGACCGGAGAAACCGCGGCCGCCTGGCCTGTCGCCTCGTTAGGGGCTGTCCCTTTAAATCCTGGAGGAGGTAAAGAGGAAAAAGAAAAGAAAGAATAAAGACGCGGAGCCCCCAGCACAGGGTGGCTCTGCCGGGTCCCCTGCGCCGCCCCTGCGCAGGAACCTGACTCCCGCTCGCTGCCCGCTCTGGTCCTGGGCGTCCTCGGCAGCGCCGCCCACTCGCCAGCGACTGTCAAAATAGAAATTAGCGAAGCCCGGAGGAGGCCGGGCCGCAGCAAGTGCGTGTGTGGCAGGGCGGGGAGGGGGCGGGCGTGAGCGAGCCAGAGAGAGGCGACCGCACACATCCGGGCCCTTTAGCCCCGTGCGGCCCCCTGAGCCGTGGGCGCGGGCGCTGGGTTCGGGGCGCGGGGCTGCC
>NC_022020.1:59973619-59981961 GCF_000317375.1 Microtus ochrogaster
GGAGGCGCGGCCCCGGGAGGGAGGAGCTGCCCGCGCGCCCGCCGCTCGGCTGCACACCCGCTGGAGCAGCCCCGCCACGAGACTCTGACAGCGGCGCGGCCCGCGCGGCTCGGGAGCGCAGGGACGGACGGACAACGGTGGCGAAGGAGGACGCGAGCGCTGCGGCCGGGAGCCAAGTGAGGGAGGCGCGCGGGGTCGGCTGCGCGCTGAGGTGAGCAGCTCCGCGCGCGGGCTGTCAGGGGTCTGCTTCCGCACCTCGGCTGCCTAGGAGGGTCGGGAGGTCGCGGGGCTCCGACAGGGTGGCTGTACACCCACGGCGGCCCCGAAGCGATGGTGGGGCCGTTGCTAGGAGGCGGGAGGTCCGCGCGTCCCGGGGCGCCGGCGGGGGCAGGGGCGCGCTCCATCACTGGGCAGGAGGCGGGGGGCTGCGGTGGCTATTCAGGGGCTCCGTGCGTGCGGCAGCCATGCAACCGAAGGAGGCGGGCGGAGGCAAAGAGGGAGAGGAGGAGGAGGGGAGAGCCAGCGGAGAGTAAGCCAGCGAGCGGGCGCCGCGCCTCCTGGCTGGCACCGCGGCCTGGAGCGAAGTGGCGCGCGGGGCTCGGAGGGAACTTCTGCCGGCGTGTGCGGTCCCGGGCTCCGCGGCGCCTCCGGGCCCGGGAGGGGCGGGGCGGGCCTCTCGACAGCCACAGGTGGTTCCTGCCAAAAGTTTTGCTGTACTTCTGCCGGGAAGGCTGGAGAACATTTTGGGGAGTGACAGTTTTCTGGTACTGGGGCATCAGCACCTCGCACCGTCTTTTTTGAATATTAGAAAAGGGTTGTCAAAAGTGGAGGGGATCCCATACTTCTCAATGAGGCCCAAGGGTTGCCTGGCTGCTGGGACCCAGATGCCACTCAGATGAGCATCTCAGCTGTGGGCACACGGAGGAAGTTGAGGTAAATGAACACAGGCTCATGATTCCTCTAGGTCTCGATAAAGCGAAACATAGCCTGCCCGGGAATCTGTCACCCTCATTGGGCGTCTGGAGATCTCTTCCTAGCGACACACACGTTGGAGATCTCTTCTAAGCGACAAACGCCGAAACCGCGTGCGCGTCTGTGCTCACGGTGTGCGCGTCTCTTGCTGGGTTGGCAGCGAATTGTCTCCGTCCGCTGTGAGGCTTTGTTATTCGCGCTGCTGGTCTGGTTTCACCAGGAGGAAGGCCAGGGACAGCCCCGAAGGAGCCGGCAGGTCCCCTTACCGTTTAAATCTGCATAACTGTAGAGACAAGCATTAAATCAAGCCTGAGCCCAGGACTCAGGGCAGAAGCAGTTGAGGTCCGTGCTGCCAAGCTAGGGCTGGGGTTTCTAGGGCTTCTGATACGAGGGGGGATGCGCGGGGGGTGGTGGGGGGGAATGGAACCGGTTGAGAAAAAGCCTTAAAAGAGGATGTGCTGTGTCCAACGTTGAAAGAAAAAGTATGAGCTTCTGTGGCTTGGCTCAGTTCCTTATTGGCCAGGTTGGCTATCCAGGGCAGCCAGGTAGAACCACCAGGGTAGGTCAGGCTTAGGCTGAAAGAAATCATTATTTCCAGAGACGGTCTGATACCTGGGTGTTGCAAGTAGGTACAAACCCTCCAAGAGTTGGAAACACTCAGCTCTTCATTCTCCTTGGTCCTGTTCACAGTCGCTGTTCTACTGCTACACCCATGAAGCACACGAGCAGGGAAGGGGGTTCTTTGCTTTAAAGGAGGCCACAAGATTTGGGGGAACAGACTCTAGGCATCAAGAGAACTCATTCTATAATGAGCAATCTCAAGACCGAGGAAAGGAGTGACTTACCATAGTGGTAAAGGAGCAAAGAAACTAGTAATGACTGCAGCAGCCCAGGCCAGCTTGGACAGAATGCCCTGGGGCAAGGTCTTGTGGACTTGTCACAGAAACGCCACCCCTAGACCCTGAGCCTGGTACTTTCTAAATTCATGTTTTCCAGCAAAGATATTCTGTTTCCTGCCCCCCCACCCCCATCCTTGACCTAACTAAAGCAGGACTGTCACTGAAAAGTCCAGTGTGACATGGTCCCAACTTTTCCTGCACCCTCATTGCCCCAAATCTCACAGATTCCTTGGGTAACATAATGTGGCTTGATTAGCCAAGATGAGTGTATAGCTTGTCATGCTAAAGCACCCACTTTCTGTAGAATGCCAGAACTGTTTTCCCGGTAATTAGGTTTTACAGATATTTTTGAAAAGGAGCCCAATTTTGGATCAATTACACTTGGGCACAAATTCAGTGCTGTTGTGGATACCAAATGAGAGAGATGAGCAATTATCTGGGGGTGTTGGAATGAATGTTGTTATGAGTATTTGACATAGCTATTAAGCATCAATGAATGGGTTCTCAGTAAATGTTTTTTTACTCTGTATTTTATTGAGTAAACAAGTGTCTTAATTAAAAAGAGATTCGAGTTGGCCGCTTATATTTTAGCCACTTTTCCCTTCCCGGTGGATGTGGTATGTGTGGGGTGGGGTGGGGAGTGTGGAGTGATAATGACCAAGAGAATTTTGTCTTCTTCAAACCAAGATATTCTAGAGCAAGACTTAGTCTTCAGTCTGTAATGTTGTCCATGGTCAGGCACAGCCTTATTAAGTCAAAATGAGACTGGGTGTGGTCTGTGTCAATCTGTATTAGTCAGAAATTACTCAAAGGGGGAACATTCTCTAAGTTTTATTGCCCTCAAGGACATGAAGTATGAAGAACTCCAGGCCAACACAGTATGTAATTTCTCAGGTCTCTTACATCGGCAAGGATCAAAGTCCCCATCCCCATGTTTGGGACACTGTAGAAAAAAATAAAAACAAACAAAAAAACAAGATCTGGAATATTTTGCTAATGTCTTTCACTCCTATTGCATGCTAATCCCATCAGAATCCCCAAGAGCTAGATAAATGGAGAAACTGAGGCAGAGTGAGCAGAAATTTTTAGTGCATTAGCTTGCTGTTCAGCTTGGGCTTCCAGGAGATCACCTGCAAGAGGCTCTTCAACAAGGCTTCTGGACCATTGTCCGTCCCAGCACTGAAGTTACAGGGGGATGCCACAGTTACAGTTGACTGGAGACCAGGACACTTTCTCTACCCCCTCTGAAGTCCCCTTGTTGTCCTCCCTCCTGTAGAAGGCTATGGGAACTTGGGAACTGAAGAGCCAGCTGGCTAAGTCTGGGGCAGGGGTGTGGGATCTCTGTCTGTGCAGGACTGAAGGAGTCGGTCTATTTATAAACGCCCTTCCGCTCCTGGAAGAAGAGACTCAAGGGTCTGGAACCATCTGCAATACTGACTTCTCTCCGGGGTGACTGTGCCCCACTGGGAAAAAAAAAAAAGCCTGCCACCCAACCATGTCAGATTGACCCCGATCTGGGAAAAAGATCCCTCAGGGCTTCTCGGAGTCTTACTGCCTTTGGGGATTTAAGTTCCAAGGATTCCCTAGAGTTAATATGTGCAACTTAGGTGCTGTCCCCAACACTGCATAGGAGGCTACCTCAGAACCCTCCCAGGGTCGAGCTGCTGAAGAAAGCGCAGCTGGCCTTTAAAAATAATGGTAGTAACTATTTTTCTGCAGGACATTGGAAAGTGGCAGATTAGACAGGGCCCTCTCTGGCTCCTGAGGCCTTTCTGTGTGGTGCTGGAGGAGGCCCCAGCCTTGCTCTCCTCCGCTTGCTCCCACCCCCATCCTAATGGTTCCTCCCTCCCACTCATTGTCCACACCATCTCTAATCCTCTTTTGTCCTTGATCAATAGCACCTGCCACGATGCTGCTTACATCTCTATTCCGGAGACTCCAGACTCTCTGCCTGGGCTGGTGGCAGCGGCAGGAGGACAGGTGGGAGAACCACTCTGTTGTGTCTGAATTGACCTGCCTGGAAGAGCCATGTCAGGGGCTCACAGCAGGCTTCACTTAGGTGGGAAGACCCAGGAGAATCCCTGGAGAGAAAGGAGAGCTGGTGGCATAGGGCTGCAGGGGCAGGCACATGAGCTGCTGTTTTCCAGGGCAGGGGCTTTTGGTTCGTTCTTCTCTATATGCTCAAGGTTGGCTGCTGCAACAGTTTGCTGAACCAAGACCATGGGCTGAGCATGGGTGAACAGGAATCAGATTGACTTCTTTACAGACGGTGTGGGACGGAGAAGGGCACTTTGGGAGGACAAGGATGTAGCAGCAGAGTGTGGGTGAGAAAGAGGGGCGGGTTGTCCAGCCAGCATTTTGAGGGCCTTGAGCCCAAGCTAACTGACCACTCACTACCACCAGGCATGCTAGAAGCAGTTTTCATTGATTTTCTATGGCCGAGCCAGAGTCACCCAGGAGGCATACCCTAAGGCTCTGCAGAAAGGCAAGTTGGGCCTGTGGTCACCAGGAGTTTGGTCCCTAGACCTCCCCCACTCCCTGCGCTTTGCACACCCACTCCCAGTTTCTTGAAGGAGCTCCCGTCCTGGTTTGCTAGTCTTCCCTGTGCATCTTCCAGCTGGCTTTGCATTGTCGTTTGGGTCACAGTTGAAAGGTGGTGTCATAGTGCACTCTTTACTGTACCCAGTGCTACTGGGGTGGGACTTTGGTCCTTTGCTGCTTGACTTCCCCACCAGAGTGTTAGTGCCAGGAGGCCAGGGACTCTGTTTAGATGTCTGTCATTGTTTCCTCCGCATTCAGAGCTATGCTGGCACGCTGGAGTAAGCAGTTGATTGACTGCGCCTGTTAGAGCTGTTGGGATGTGTACAGAGGAGGTGGCCGGGGTCCTTTCAGCCCAGAGACAGAAATAAAGCTTGTTAGAGGTGTTCTGATGTATGGCAAGAAGGGGATGTGGAATTCAAGGAACATGGGCCATTGTCAAGGCTGGCTTGGGTAGAGGAGCCTCTCGGTGGCAGAGTTGAGCTAACTCACCCTCCCCCCCCCACACACACACACTCACACACACTCTGGTGAATAAGAGGCGAGCATAGTGCCACCCTTGGAGAATGAGGAGTTGTGTTTTTCCACCAGCTCTCTTCGTTGGCAGCCTCTTCAGAACAGCCGTGGACAGCTGTCTGCCAGCATGGACACAAGGAGGGTTCCTCTCCAGGGCCAAGGGGTACACTTAGCCCCACAGGAGCAGGGGATTTCGTTAGTTTTTCACAGCCCGCTGACTTCCAAACCCCTCTGACACAGTGCCTCTAAAGATGGGCGCGGAAGGAAACTTAAAGAAATGGTTAGCGTTTCATTCACTGCTACTTATTTTTCTGATCATCAAAGCACTAGTCGTCACGATAGAAAACCTGGAAAGTGTGGAACAGTGCAAAAATTAAAACAGTGCCGCTGCAACACCCTAAGTTCATTGCATTTCACTACAGTCTTTTCCTATGTCCACAAAGAGGCTTGTAGAAACAGAAGAGCATGCATAAAATGCACATATGCATGGCTTCCCCAAACTTAAAAAATCCACTCCATCAAAAAAAAAAATCCACTCCATCTTCCCCTAACCAGAAAGGTTGCTTTTCCCCTGGGAACCTAACACTCACATTCCCACTGTCAATCACTGACCCTGGAGGAGAAAGAGGCCCCACACACTCTAAAAAGACCTTGGGTAGTTTTAGCTTCTGTATACAGAAAACTGCTGTATTTTTCAGCATCCCAGCACACTGGAGAAATGTCTCATGTTCT
Organism: Microtus ochrogaster; assembly: GCF_000317375.1. Taxonomy (NCBI): domain Eukaryota; kingdom Metazoa; phylum Chordata; class Mammalia; order Rodentia; family Cricetidae; genus Microtus; species Microtus ochrogaster. The sequence continues at coordinate 59,979,277 of NC_022020.1, forward strand.
CCTCCATACCATCATGCTAAGGACAAGGAGTCCGTGGTACTGCACACACACTCCAGAATGTTTGGAAACATATTCAACATGGATGTGTAGCTTCCTTTCCAGGACCGTACCATACTTTATTTGTCTGCTCTAGAAGAGATTTTGAAGTGCCCATGACCTATGACCGAAAGCTAAGAGAGGCAGGAAGAATTTAAGAAATAGAAACCTGTGTTGTTCCATTAGTGTCTGAAGGCTTCCCTGGGGGTGTCCACCGGTCCTTCAGGGCTGGCGGCTACTCTCTTCCTCACTGGTGGGTTCATGGCTTGCAAACATGGCTGGCATGAATAAAATACAAAAACCGGGTGGTGGTGGTGCATGCCTTTAATCCCAGCACATGGGAGGCAGAGGCAGGCGGATGTCTGTAAGGTTGAGGCTAGCCTGGTCTACAAGAGCTAGTTCCAGGACAGTTAGGACTGTAACACAGAGAAACCCTGCCTTGAAAAACCCCGTGGGAGGGGAGACCCTCAAGAGGTCCATGGAAGCCAAGGTCTCCTCCGAGTGTGTTTGGCAGGGAGGCTGGGGGAAGAGCAGAGAGTAGCCATGCAGGGAGACTGACTTCTGAGACAGTAACCTGATGCACACTGCAGTGGGCGTCAGAGAGGTTTTAGTGAAATCTTGTGTAAAAGCATTGAAGACTCAACTTTTTAGAGACCATAAGCAGAGAGATCCAGGCGAGAGACATAGAAGGGTGCAGAGCAAAGCTTTAGGGTGGCAAACAACTTTTCAGCTTGGTGTTTGCCAGGGCCTAGAACCCAGTCCCAGCAGAAAGGGAGTCCTTGGGATGGTGAGGCCCCTCCTCACCTCTAGTTTAGCAGAAAAGGAGAGGGAGGCTGAGAAGCTAGGGGAGGAGAGGAGTAGAGCATTTGGAGCCGACAGCACATCCGTGACTTTGCTGCTTTCCGGAGTCATGATTGCGTGCTATGTTATTTAACCCCACCACTGTATCATGGCAGTGCTAACTTGACAGGGTGGTCAGGAAAGAGTGATGTTTAACATGTACATGTGAGCACGAGCATGCATGCATGCGCACACACACATACACACATATGCGTGCACACACGTGTGCGCGCGCACACACACACACACTTGAGCATGCACAGAAGGGGGAATGGAGGGTGAAGTAAGAAGAGTGAAAAAGGGAGGGGGAGAGAGAGAGAGAGAGAGAGAGAGAGAGAGAGAGAGAGAGAGAGAAGAGCGAATAGCCTAACAAAAGAACCAAGGACTAATGCAGGAAGCCACCATCCCTCAGTCATTTTGTAAATTTGTTTCTGGCCTGAGGCAGGAGGGGGGAAGATGAGACATATAGACACTCCCAAACATCCTAGACTTCGTTGTCTTCTGCTCCTGTCACCTGTCCCAAGCTGTCTCCTGTTTCAGAATGAGGATGTTCGGGGCACCTGCTCTACACATGGGCAGAGTTAGCATCACTCACGTGGTACCACTGCCCCTCTCTGCTTCTCCACCTCGAGTGGAGGAAAAACACACTCATTCCAGCAAGGAGCTTAATTTCCTCAGCACTGCTTGGGGCACACTGCTTCCTCGTGCGCATGGGCGCCCACTGCTCTTCACAGTGTAGACTTTTGGCTTTAATTGCAGGCAGGAACAGGTCGGTTTTGTTGACCTTCAGTCAAGTCAGAAAGCAGCAGAGACTAATAGGAATTTATGATGTACCGTCTACATACATTAAAAATTTCTGATAGCTACATTTTTTATAGTAAAAAATGGGTAAGATAAATTTTAGTAATGTATTTTATTTAGCTCATTATAGCCCAAATAATATCATTCTAACATGGGTCACTAGATCTGTCTTAAGTGTGCATTAGTTTCTAGACAGCAAAGAAAGCCTGGGGCACAGGTTAGGAGGGCTAGTCCTGGGGAGGCATGGCTATGTGGGGGCTGTGCTGTGAGGGAAAGTCGTCCAGCCCTGGGGTGGAGGGAGGGTGTCCCAGGCAAGCAGATGACAAGGGAGACAAAGGACAGGAAATTCCCTTTTATCTTACTTCAGTGGAGGGTGTGTGCTGGGTGCCTGAGGTGGGTGTTCCACTCTCACAGGCCTCAGTTTCCCCATCTGTCTATGAAGTCAGATCGTTTCCAAGAGCCATTCCTGCTGTAATATCCTTTAGCTTCTGAGAGAAAGATGTGGAAAGCCAGTAGGGTATGAAGAGGGTGCAGGGGGGATGTGAGAGCAGGTTGGTAGCGGTGGTGACTTTGGGGGCCCACGGCTCAAACGCCTGTACAGCTCTCTAAGAATGTTACTGAATGTGCTTTGGGGATGGACAAGGGCGTTGCCATGTTAAAACAGTGACATTTTCTTTGTGCTACAATTCTGAAGCTTCCTTCTATCCCTGGTCATCCCAGAGGGCTTTGAACAGCAACCATTGCAAGATGGGAGGGGCCTGGCAGGAAATATCAAGACACAAGAAAAGGGAACTTTTTCAACTCTGTCATTAATGGGCACCCGGCCTGTCCAGAGAGGATGTGGAAGAGGGAGGGATGGGGCAGGCAGCTTGGAGGGAAGGGTGAGACCTGTGTATTTTTGGCTTCTGAAGTCAGAGCCACTGCTTTTCCTGTGCCCTGGGGAGGAGCACTTGGGGTTTTTTATCTCCTTACCATGCCCTTCTAGAAGGAGGAGCTCTCTCTCTCTCT
>NC_022020.1:59982061-59992663 GCF_000317375.1 Microtus ochrogaster
CTCTCTCTCTCTCTCTCTCTCTCTCTCTCTCTCTCTGAAGAGCTCTGCCAGTTTTTTAAACATGTTACCACTATCTAACTTGTGATTCTCCGAGGAAACCCCATCCTCCATACAGAAAAGAGGCCCAAGCAAGCTGAACCAAATGAGGAAACCGAGGCTCAGAGGGACTGTATTACTCCTGAAATCCACCTCAGGAGGCAGCAGAGGACTGGATGCCAGAACTGGAGCCTTCTCCTCCCCCAAAGCCTGGACCTGTAGGACTTGTCCCTTCCATGGTTCATAGGCAATTCCTTGGGCTGCTCTGAACCTTTGTAAAATAAGGGTTTCTCTCCTATGTTTTTATAAACTACATTTTTATTACTTCCCTACATTGTTTGCTTTGAATTTTTAATTTAATTTTTTTTTTCTGAATAGGTCAACACTTACATGGTTTAAAATTCAAAAGGTACAAAAGGGTATTTGAAGTGAAATGTCTTTCTCTCACAGCTGTGAGTCTCCTCACTCAGGGCAGCGGCTGGGTGTTGGTGAGCACCAGTGTTCTCTAAACACCAGGCCTACTATCTGCCCTTGGTCCCCCTCAGCTGCCTCTCACAATCCTCCAGAGGGCAGTGTCTTGGTCTCTGTTTCCTTTTTGCCTTGAGAGTCTTTGGAACTCTTCTGTATCTAAAGCAATCAGGACTGGTTTCAGAGTCTAGAGCAAGAGTGTTATTCTGGCCAATTCTTTCATGTAGAGTGGGCAGTGTGACCTTTAGTGAGAGACTGACCTCACTTTAAGGCAGGAAACACACTTTCCTGTCTGACCTGGAGTCTGGGGCTCACCTCTGTGTGTCAGAGACTTGCAGTTCCCCTCTTAAATTTAGGGTGATCTGCCTTACTTTAATGCTGGCGTGAATCTGGACAGCCTGCTCTCTGAAACAGCCCCAGGCTGTGAGGATAGACTCTGATCGGGTGAGCTGAAGTTGCCAGAGAGTTACAGATCAGTCCTGAGAGAGCTCCTATTTTTGAATCATCTTCACCGCTTTTTGTGTATCAAGAGAAGGAAGCCGCGACTCTGTGGGACCCCGGTATATTTGGGCTCCTGTGGTATCTGTAGTCTTGGGTTTAGTTCTTCAGGGCACAGGAGAAATCCAAGACATGGTTTTGTGTTCAAGGATCCAGAGATATCTTTGAAAGATGATGACACATACAGGACATACGCAATGCTTATGTGGGTAACTGCATGATAGAATGTAGTTTGCAAAGGCTATACCGGTTTGAAGACAGGCAGTCTTGACCCCTGGCAGGGAGCTTGGAGGAGGAACAGAAATGACATTATGGAGAAACTGCTGCATTGTGAGCTCTTCCTAGTTGTGACATGCCCATTAATTCTCACAAAGGCGTTCAGCTCAACATTATCATTCCCATTTAGCAAATGAAGAATTGAGACTTGGGATGTTTAGGTTAGCTTGCTCGAGGTGGTGTACCTGGCAGGAAGCAATTAGGGGAGTGACAGAGCTAATTCCACAGCCCATGTTTTATCTAGTACACTGAAAATTGAGTGTTCAGGGTTGGAAGACAACCTTGGGCAAGGGAGTAGTAGTGGACGAACATGACACGGGCCAGGCTCCGTGATAATGTGTCCCTCCAGAAGAAGCGTGTGTGGAAGCAAGAGGAAATAGTTAGGGAATCAAGTCTGTGGAAGTCATTGCAACACTCAGTTATTGCCTGGTTGGACCCCACTGTCTGGATCATTGAATGCTTTTGTGTTTGAGAGGTGTCATGGTTTGAATTTGAACCTTAAAGGAACTTAGGAAGAAATAAAACACTAGATATCAAGAAGTAAAACTAAACATTTCAGTCCAGCACCACACTGAATGATTTTTAAAAATCACCACCACCACCACTATCATCATCATCACCATCATCATCACCACCACCACCACCATCATCATCATCACCGGTTTATATGTAAAGTCCAGGGAACGGCTTTCAGGGGTCAGTTCTCTCCTTCCACCCACAGCTCCAGAGATCAAACCCAGGCATCAGGATTGTGTGGTAAGCGCTTTTATTACTCACTGAGCCACCTTGTTAGCCCTGGAATGATTTTGGTCACTAGCCAATATCTCTTTCCTATAGTATTTTGAGAAATTAATTTTGCAATCACATCAAGCCCTGTGGTAAAGATAGAACTACCAGCACAAAGAAAATCAGGCTACTAAATTCAGGAGTTAAGACACCACAGAAGTTTGTATGTGTTTTATGATTTGCAGAGGGAAAATCCTGTTTCCGCTCTGTGAAATCCCATCACTTACTGTCACTGCCAAAGCCTGTGGCAGAGGGTAAGCATTGCTTTCTCACGGGAGCCGTGCTGGGTGGCGTGGACCCAGTGGTGTGTACTGTTGGGGTAGAGAGCTGACAGGAGCAAAGGATTTGAGGGATAGTAAATCTTGCACATAGTGATCAGGATTTAGATGTGGCATAGAGATTCAAGGACCCCATCCCAAGGTCCCAGTTTGCATATGCTCCCTCCACTAGATTTATGTCTGTCTTTGTAATCTCAAGGTTTCTCTGTCCTAGAACTGTTGCAAATAAAACAAACCACTTAAGAAAACATGCTGGTCTGCTACTTTTCTGATGGTCTCTAACCTTTGTTAATCTATCTCAGTGAAAATTAGTAGGTAAAATATCTGCATCTCACCTAATGAGATCATGCTCATGTTAGGGTGTATGTGTGTGTGTGTGTGTGTGTGTGTGCGCGCACGCGCGCGTGCGTGCACGTGTGCATGTGCTGTTGGATGCCTTCATCTCAGGCTGTGTGTATGTGTGCTGGGTGTTTACATCTCAGGTTGTGTGTGTGCATGCATACATACATGCATGCTGTTGTGTGTCTTCCTCTATCACTCTCTCTCCTTACTTTTTTTGAAACAGGGTCTCTCCAGAAACCCAAGGCTTACCAACTGGGCAAAACTGGCTAGCTGGTCACCGAACCCTGGTGATGGCTGTCCCTTCCCAGCTAGCCCAGGGCTTATAGCTGTGTGGTGCTGCCCTTGGCTTTTTGTATGGGTGCTGGAGGTGAGGTTCAAATTAACTTTCATGCTTATATAGCAATCATTTTATGACAGAACGATACCCCCTCTCCCACCTTAGTCTTCTTGCCTTGAGTTTTGCAGGATATCCATGGAGGATAAGGAAAATGCTTTGTATTTGGGATTTAGCTGTGATGTGGGCATGCTTTTTCAAAGTGTGTTCCAATTCTAATTTCAGCTAGTGTCAAGCACTCAGAAATCTTGCTCACATTCTAGATGCTGAAGGGGCAGTCCTTGGCTTTTCCCTTGCCAGCTACTGGGGAAAAGTATGTGCTTGCTTTTGTGTACCAAAGTCCTTAGATATAAACACACACAATATATTATATATAATGTATAAAATATAATATACAAATAAATATACATATATAAATATAATATATAATAAATCAAACCACTTAAGAAAGCATGCTTATCTGTTATTTTTGATGGTTTCTAACCTTTATTTATTTATCTATCTATGTATCTATGTATCTATCTATGTATCTATCAATCATCTATCTATCTATCTATCTATCTATCTATCTATCTATCTATCTATCTATCTATCTATCATCTATCGTGTGTGTGTGTTTGTTTTGCCAGGGAATAGGGATGGAGAGAGAGGTTGTAAAGTGAATCATCTGATAAGATAATATTCCTCTGTACAGTGTAGAAACCTGATTCTTCTCTGCTCTCCCTCCTTAGCTGTGCCGGCACTCCACATGCCTTTCTGTTCTGATGCTCCAGACTCAGCCACCTTGCAGAGAGCACCTATTTGCAGAAGTCATTAAAAGCCATTGTTTAACTAAAGGCTTTTCTTCTCCTTCCTTAGAATTTTCCAGCCCTGCATTTGCGAAGACCTGACTCAGCGACTTTCTATTTTGGGCATTTGTTACCTCTTCTCAGATTCTGGGCTGCAGTCCCTCACTCCCTACTCTTCTCTCACAAATGGCAAGTACCTAGACTTTGGCTCCAGATCTGAAGGGCTCACTCCACACAAGGACAGGACTTTCTAGGAGGCCTCTGCCCTGTCGTTGGTAACCTGTGAACTGAGTTCTCCTTCTTGCCTGGTGAACTAATTAACATTTTCACCATAAAAAAATTGTTGCACTCCTTTGGGAAATAGCCATTTGCCAGGGTGGTAAAACATTTGAATAGAACACACATTCTCATTCTCTCTCTCTCTTTCTCACACGTAAACATATTTACATATACATATTCATATTCTCTCTCACATGTATACATAGTTACACATATACATATATTCTCTCTCTCTCCCCCGCCTCTTCCTCTTCTTGGGATTGTAGGTAGAAAGCTCCCAGCCCAGTCTGTCTTGAATCTCAGCACTCAAAAAAATATTATTGACTATGACTAATACTATAATTATCATACTCAGAAGGAAAACGTAGCCCTGAACCTTGTTGTCACGCTCCAGGAGGAGAAAGGTCTCTTACTTAGTGTAGTGACCCTTTCTGCTGGTTCCCATGCTCCATCCTTCACACACACACAGCACATTGAGAGTCTGTTCATTCTTGGGATGTGTGCAAAATTCCAATTCCTGTCAGGAGAATTTATGTGCGGTTTTAGAGGGGATAATCGACCAGTTAGTATGTGCGTGCTGATTTTATACACATACGCGGGGCCGTTTACAGCACACATTATAACATCTTCAGTCTCTGCCAAGAATGCGTATTTCTTAGCCTCGTGCATTTGCATATTATGGGTTCATAATTCCAAATAGCTGTAAAGATCTCTAAGGAAAATGTAGTCACTGTATTCCGATGCTCTAAATCTCAATAGAGTAGTAGAACCTGGCTAATTTTTGCCTCTTGCTAATGTGCCAACCTTATAATTTTTTCACCCCTGCACATACACACAAATCTCTGACTTTATCCTACTTCTAAGCAGAGATTTAATAGCTGGGAGCTGAGTTATGCTGCCTATTCCCCAGACTTCATTACCTTTCCAAAATATATCATACACACGGCACAATGTACTATAGCCTCATTATAGATGATTAAAAAGAAAAGATTTGTCAAAATAAATGAACCGGCTGATCTGATCTTCCCCTGATGGGATCCCTGGCTTCCCCGCCCCCACCTCCACCTTGAGTCATGGTCCCAGTGTTTGGCTGAGCTCAGCCTTGTAATGACAGCGGTTCAGAAATTGCTCTTGCAAGCTGGTATCCCTAGAAAATGCAGCCGCCCACCCCCACTCCTCTAATCAATTGTTGGAGCATTTTCTATTGGCAGTGCTTGATTTGACCAAACCACGTAGAAAAGCAGGAGGAAAAGAAACTTCGGGAACTTTTCTTCCCCCTCCATCGGTTCAAGGTCCCTGGATTTAGAAAATGATCAGGCAGAGAGGTTTTCCTTTTGAAACTCGGGGGGAAAAGATTTGAAGCTGTAAGACCGCTCCACCCTAGTTGGGGTTAGTGAGGACTGAATAGAGAAGCCATGGAAGTTTTCAAGTGCAATGGTCTTGGTGGAAATACTGCCAAAACCACCGCGGAGTTGCTAGTCTGGAGGCTGCTGGGCTGGAGCTGGCCAGGGTGGGGGAGCAGGCACCAGTGGCTTCGTTGTGTGGTTAGCTTTGCCCAACCTTGTGATGCTGAATTTTAAAGTGCGTGCTGCAAGGAGCTCTCCGGAGGCCAGTAACCATCCTTGCAGGCATCCGAGAGGCTCTCTGGGCTACCCAAGGGTGAGGCATGCTCATGGCAGTGGATGAAGGCCCAGCCAGTCTTGGTTCAGGAGCCTTTTGGGTTCTTCCCTCTGTGGTTTACTTCATTCAGGGGGCATTTGCTTTAGGGATGCGTGTTCATGTGTGTGTGCATGCACATGGCTGTGCGATCTTTTTGTAGGTAGTTTTGATTGGAAGCTTAGTGAGAGAAGAATCAAATGAAATCTGTACATTAAAGATAAATGCACTCGGTTTTTTGTCAAAAAAAATTCAGCTCTGTAATGCTGGGATTTGAATGTAAGATCTGTGCTAGCTCGGCAAATCTTACTACATCTCTATATCCTCAGGATCACAAATTGCTCCTCCCCTTTTTCCTCTTTCCTTCCCCCCTCTCTCCCCTTCTTCCTTTCTTTGAAAAATCTGCCTGTGTATCTGTGTGTTACATGTGTGCCTGGTGCCCAGGGAGGCCACAAAAACTGATCCCTGGGACTTGAGTTACAGGTGACTGTGAGCCACTATGTGGGTGCCAGGAATTGAACCCGGGTCCTCTGCATGAAGTGGTCTTAACCGCTGAACCATCTCCCTAGCCCCCTTTCTTTTTTTCCCCTCCCCTCTTCTCCCCTTCCCTTGCTTTTCTTCCCTTCACGTATTTTGAGGCTAGGTTTTACTATGTAGCCTAGTCTCTCTTGAATTCCCAATCCTCCTGCCTCAGACTCCCAAGGGCTGGGATTTTAGACATGTACACTTACACCTAGCAAACTTGAGCAGTTGGGGGAGTTTTATTGATGTATAATTCTCCTGAGCTAGGATTCATTGTGTTTTAGGGTTGCAATCTACTGGCTAACTTTGCATCTAACGAGAGTTGAATTAATGAATAGCGAGGAGCACAGGGTGTAAACCCACGGCTGTAGAAAGGGAAAATGGAAAGGAACTCTGTTATTTCCAGCCCTTGGCGGGGTGCTTCCTCTTTCTCTTGCCTGCAGGGGGAGCCACACCATCAGGATGTAAGGTCAAGGGACTTGCAGAGTGTGCCCTTTGGTCCCACCTAACTGGTGGAGCTCGTCTGTGCTCGGACAGCATATAGCTCTTCCTTGGGTCATTATTAGTTCACAGGTGCCAGGATAGTGTCACATCAAAGGCACATTCATGAGCACACTTGGTCCAAACCTTTCCTTGTTCTCACTCTCAGTCCGTAGAAGCCATTGCTGGGCTCACCCCAGCCAACTCTCCATCATTGGCATAGCAGCTATGGCCCCAGAGCAGACCAGGAACATTCACCCCAGCAGGGGATCCAGGTCTCCTGACTGTGCATCTCTGGAATGACCTGATGTGAGGACAAGAGGAAGTGGACAGTGTAGTGGTCACTAAAGGCCATCTTGTCCCCTCTGTGGGTGGATGGTAGGCTGATTGCCTGGCCTAGCTCCAGAGCTGTCTGTCTATACTGCAAGTGTTCTTGGTGAAGACTTAGTGCTAGAGCAGAGTGGAACTCCAGGGAAGACCTCAGAACACTGGCCTTTGTTCCAAAGGAAACCCTTTATTCCACCCAGTAACTCTAAGAAATCAAGCCACTAGAGAAAAACAACCCCCATTGCAACTGGTCTTCTGTTTGAAAACCACTATTTAAAATCCTGCTTGGAGTTCGAGACCAGCCTGGTCTACAGAGCTAGTTCCAGGACAGGCTCCAAAGCCGCAGAGAAACCCTGTCTCGAAAAAAAAAAAAAAAAAGGACAAAAATCCTGCTTGTATTCTACTGGGGAGTGCATTGTGTGTTGGTTTGAAAGTTCTGAAAATAACAATAAAACAACTATATTTGGAGATTGATTTTTTTTAAAAAAAGGGCGTTTCATTTTTAAGCATTCAAAGCTTTAAAAAAAAAAAGCAACCCAGAGAAGACCCAGATTGCTTGTAGCTACAAGTACTTATTATACAAACCATGTGTTGTGGGAAGGGAAGCTCTCACGCGTTGAGAGGGGGACAGTCGTCCCTCTGATTCCAGGGACTGTGGTATGATAGAGAATTCATCCTGCTGGGGCGCTGCCTTGCAAGGCTCTTCCTTTCAGCCTCTGCCAGCCTTTGTGGAGTAGAAAGTCAAGTTATCGTGGGAGCCGAGAGCTGCGGCAGGGGGGGGGGAGGGGGAAACGAGTGGCAGGCACAGGTGGAGAGCACCCGGGCAGTTAGAGCTGTGCCACTGACCAGATGTGAGGGCTTAACACCTAAAGGAGATGCCTGTCAGGCTGTCAGTCAATCCCAGAGTCTTGCTGATCCTCTGCAGCAGTCATTCTCAACCTGTGGGTTGCGACCCCCCTTGGGGTTGAATGACCCTTTACACAGGGGTCCCGTATCAGATATATACATTACAATTCATATCAGTAGCAAAATTACAGTTGCGAAGCAGCAATGAAATAATTTTGTGGTGGTGGGGGGGGTCACCACAGTGTGAGGAACTGTGTTAAAGGGTCTCAGCGTTAGGAAGACTGCCAGGCTGGAGAGCTGTGCAGACAGGACTTCTGCAGGAATGGCTTCTAAGCAGGGCTCACTCCAGATCAGCAGGGTCAGGATCCTCTGGGACCTTGTGAGAGATCATCTGAGTCAGAAGCCCTGGGTTGGGCTCGCCTGTTGCTTAGCAAGCCTTCAGGGAGAGGTGGGTGTGAGATGGAGGCAGGTGGGGGAAGCCTAACTGTGGAAATAAGGAGTTTGCTTAGGGAAGAGCCCTGCTCCTGCGCTGGCTTTGTGAACATGGGGATCTGTTAAGCCAGAATTGGTTAATTTAGTGGAGTTTTATTATTCTGTAGAAAGTAGAGTTGACTGATCTGTCTTTCCCATGTTCGAGGAATTGCAGTCGGAAAAGCAGAAAGGGGTTCTGAGAGCAAAGTGAAGGGGTTTGTACCCTGGCCCAGGTCCTGTTCAGAGCAGGAGGCAGAGCAGGTCCCTCCAGATGCCTGCTCCTCGTTTCTTTTGCTGAGCAAAGCAGGGTCGCGGTTAGCCCACTGTGTGTTCTTGGGGACATCGCACTGTGCCACGGTCACTCGGGGGCCCCCAGCCCAGCAGGCTTGTACTTAGAGCTTGTCTGCTCTGTTGCCTGAGTTTATCCTGAGGGCCCTGCCATCACGCTGTGGCAGTCACCCAGATGCTGTGGTTTTGTTCCTCTGGAACTAACCCCCTAGAAGGAAGGGTTGAGACTCCAGTGTTCCCACCTATATTTTAAGATGAGGAAATGGAAAATTTGGAAGTTTGAGCCATACAGCTGCGTATTAGCAGAAGCAGGGCAGCAGTGGGGTTTGTGGGGCCCAAGGGCTTTCTTATGCAGGCTGGCGTTTGTCCTTCTTCACATGTCCTGTACCCACAGCACAGGAAGGTGAACATGAAAGCTCTTAGCAGTAGCAAGAGCCAGAAGGAAGTTCTTTGTCAAACGCGAAGGCCCCAGGGCAGGGACAGGGTGGTCGAGGGACTTCCAGCTCTCACTGGGTTGCCACTCTTGTTTGCCTCTCCCTGCTTTGGTTTCCTTCAGTGGCTGGACAGAAGATGAATTTCTTTTGGAACCAGGCACATGGACAACAGGACAGAGATGGAACTGGTTGGGGCTGGAACCAGATACTGGGAATGGTGGAAGGGCAGCATCTTCTTACTCTGCCAGAACAAGGGAGATGGGGAGGCTGTCCTGGCTGGAGCTGAGGTTTGCTGTCTCCTGAAGACATCAGAAAGTTAAGGAGAGTCATGTGTGCGATTCTGGTCCTTCAACAAGCCAAGCAGTTGCTCAGACTGGCCTAAGAAATAGCTCTCAGAACCAGCTGGCTGTGAGAGAGGTGGATTTCCTTCCAACTTCATTTCCACTCTGATTGTGATGAAATATTATATTATATTATAAGATTTACTTAAGGGCCAGGCATGGAAGCACATACTTTTAATCCAAGTCCTTGGGTGGCAGAGGCAGGGACCTCTCTGTGAGCCTGGCTCTACATAGTGAGACCCTGTCTCAAGAAAAAAGAGAGAGTAATTTAAAAACACGAAGCTCTTGAGCTGAGGATGTAGTTCAGTGGAGTAGCTTTTGCCTAGCATGCACGAGGCCTCAGTTCAATCCCTAGCACTCCTGAAAGAAATGGTCTTTTTATTTTTCTTGGACTAAGTGTGATGACTAGTTTCAGGTCAACTTGACACAAGCTAAAGTCATCTGAGAGAAGGGAACCTCAATTGAGACAATGCCTCCATAAGATCTGGCTGTAGGACAATTTTTTAATTAGTGATTGATGTGGGAGGGCCCAGCCCACTGGGGGGTGGAGCCACCCTGGGTGGGCAGTCCTGAGTTCTTTTCGTAGAAAACAGGCTGAGCAGCCCCGAGGAACAAGCCAGTAAGCAGCACCCTCTATGGCCTCTGTATCAGCCTCTGTCTCCAGGTTCCTGCCCTGACTGCCTTTGATTATGAACTAAAATGTGGAAGTGTAAGCCGAATAAACCCTGCCCTCCCTAAATTGCTTTGATCATGGTGTTTCATCACAGCAATAGTAGCCCTGACTATGACACCAAGGAAATAAATTCAGTGGAGATGTACAGAGCTTTCAAAAAGATGGCCAAAATCATTTATTGAGAAAACAATGATACGGTTCTATAACAACATGTCTATGTGCAAAAGTAAAATGAATATGAAAATATTGGAATTAAAATTTTCTTGTTTTAGCTTATCTATATGGATTTTCTTTTTGCTAGTGTAAACATCACTTTTCTAGTTAGACAGCATCTTTAGTGTATTCCCTTTAGTGTATGTGTCTGTGTGTATGCAGGTACATGGATGCTAGAGATCAATGCCAAGTATCTTTCGCTATTGCTTTACACCTAAATTATTTATTTTTTATTTATCTGTGCATGTGTGTGCCTGGTTGTCTAT
>NC_022020.1:59993605-60003951 GCF_000317375.1 Microtus ochrogaster
TGGCTGCTTTTTTAAAGGGAGAGAGACCACGCCCCAATGGGCTGGTATCTCAGCGGCTATAGGCTGGAGGAGCGGAAGGACCTCCCACAACATCAGTCTGCAGTTGACACAGAGGAAGGAAGATGAGAATGCCTCACTGATAAAAGGTACCAAGCCACATGGCTAACACAGACAAGAATTATGGGTTAACATACAATATAAGAGTTAATAAGAAGCCTGAGCTGCTAGGCCAACCAGTTTATAATTAATGTAGGCCTCTGTGTGATTCTTTGGGACCGAAAGGCTGCAGGACCTGGTGGGACAGAAACCTCTGCCAACATCCTTATGTGGGTGCTGGGAATCAAACCAGGGTCCCCTGCCAGAACAGGAAGTCAGTAAGTGCTCTTAACTACAGAGCCATCTCTCCTATTCCTTCACTGTATATTGTGAGACAGAACTTCTCATGGAACCTAGCCCTCACTGACTGGGTAGACTGGCTGGTCTGTGCATTCTGGGGGCTCTGCTCATCTCTGCACCCCTTACATTAGGGTTACAGATGTACAAGACCATGCCTGACCCTTCTACATGAGTATGAGATCTGAATTCCTCATTCTTCTTCTTTTAAATATCCATTTATTCATATTTTACGTGTTTGGGTGTTTGTCTGAATGTATGTATGAGCAACTCATGATTCCTGGTACCTGTGAAGGCTAGGAGAGGCTACCAGAGCCCTCGGAACTGGAGTTACAGACAGTTGTGAGGTGCTGGATACAGAACCCAGGCCCTTTACAGAGCAACAAGTGCTTTTAACCACTGAGCCGTGTCTCCAGCCCTCACTCTTCCTCCTTGCACAACAGACACTTTAAGGATGGTGCTCTCTCCCTAGCACCAGCTACCATTTTTAATTAAAACACAGAAGCAGCACAGGCTTCTGTAGATACTCCAGGATGCTTCCTCATTAATGGTGCTTGGACCAGTGCTGCCCCACTTGCGGATGGTTGCAGTAGTTTAATGCTACTGACGACATCTTAAACACAGCATATGTGCTTCTCATGGGAAACCCTCAGTCTAGCTCAATGACTATAAGGTACCTCTCAATGTGGAGAAGGAATTCTAGAGACAGATGATTTATTAATTTGTTTCAAAATTATGTATTAAGTACCCCACAGTTCCAGGCCCTCTGCTGGCCTGTGCAAATGCCCGAGAGTATTATGGAGTTGACCCAGTGATTTTCATCTAAGCTGTTTTCTATTCAGGGTTGGTTCAGTTCTTTATTTTTCTTAAGGAAAGGCCTTACCGAAAGAGATGAGAGCAACAGTGAGCTTCTACAGTATCAGACAGGCAGAGGTTAGGCCTGAGAAAGACCTGGAGGAAGGTGGAGGCAGAATCCATCCTTGGAAACCCTCACAGGAAGCCCTGCCCGTCCTGACTGTTAACTGGTGTTTTCCTGCACTAGGTGCTGGGCTGAGTAATCCACTTATTTTAAAGGCTATACTCTTCAAAGGCTAGAAAACAAGAGTCATGGAGTCAGAGGGCTTGGCTTTGGGTCACATATCAGATAGGAGTAGGATCCACAACCAGACCCTCGTCTTTCTATCTCTGAGGTCCACTGTGTCTACCTGTTCTCTCTTAATAGGTACTGCAGACTCCTGGAGGGTTTACAAGGCCCACGGATGGGCAGACACTTGCACACAGAGTATATGCATAACAGAGTATACACAAAACACGGACACACACGGAAATATAGACACATGAAGAGTTCAAGGCTTTGAACAGCATTATGAATCATTAACAAAAGCAGCCCAGCTAGCTTACCACTCCCAGCTGAAGCCTTTACGTTAGTTAGACCGCAGGGCAATTGTTTAGAAAGTGCAATGACTTCAGGGTTGGGCTGAAGAAGAACTAAGTCCAAAATAAAGACTTGTGTGTGTGTGTGTGTGTGTGTGTGTGTGCATGTGCACATGCATGCACTGTGCACATGTACATGCATGTGCATGTGTGTGCAGTTAATCCTATAAACAGATGAGAGAACACACAATTTGAACTCTTTAAGAAAACAGTTTGTACGTTCTCCGTGCACGCCTAAGAAAAAGTCCCTTCATCATCACTTGTCCCAAATCAATTACACACTGGGATCTTCCATGTCCAATGCACTGAGCTGTGCAAACCTTCTTCTTCCGGGTCCTATTTCTGTGATACTATCAGTTGCCAGCTT
This sequence comes from Microtus ochrogaster, assembly GCF_000317375.1. Lineage (NCBI taxonomy): Eukaryota > Metazoa > Chordata > Mammalia > Rodentia > Cricetidae > Microtus > Microtus ochrogaster. The sequence continues at coordinate 59,995,800 of NC_022020.1, forward strand.
AAAGGAAATCAGGTCTTTTAAAATCAGTTTAATAAGACAGTCTCTCTTGTGGATTTCCCAGTATCAAAAGCAAAATGTACACCTCGCCTCCTTTAAAAGCGAACAGATAAACTAACAAGCAAACAAGAACCAGTCTAAACAACCCGTCGCTGGGCAGCAGCTCATTCTGTCCCTTTTGTATGCCCTGCACACTGTGAGGTGTTCTGGGAAAGCCCATGTGAAAATGCTGATACAGTTCCAGTCTTAGGGCCAGCCCCTCACCAGGAGGAGACATGAATATCCATTGAAACACGATGAGAAGCAAAGTGGCACTGGGATTAGGTGGCAGCTGTCCCTCCCCTGCTGAAGATGTCTGGAAGAGGGACAGCAGGGGGGTGGCCATGGGGGTGAGGGGGGAGCTCCGGTGGCTTTGCAGCTGAGGTATTTTAAAGGGTGGCTGGGATTTCAACTGCAGGGAGGGAAGCAGGTTCATAAAATAAGCTAGCATAGCCAGTCAGACCACTGTGCAAGGGGAATGCCAAGCTTTTGGTCAAATGGCACTATTTGCTCCATTCAGCCGGGGGCACTTCAGGTGACAGGGGCCTCAGACCTGTTCTCTGTTCTCATCGGTCTCCCTCTGGCTCACGTTCGTAGTTTCTCTGACCTGAGGGGAGATAGAGGCAAAGATGTAAGGAGGTCAAACATTTTGGACTCCCTGAAGTTCAGGAAAAGTCACTGGAGAGAGCAGCTGGCTGTCCGGGTCGGAAGTGAGCGGGACAGTAAGCTGTAACTTTCAGGGGACACTGTTTTCTAGTGTTCTCAGCTTCAACCTCTAGCTAGCAATAAAGCCTCATTTACTCTGAACATCTGTTACGATGGAGACTGGCTTGCTGGGCAAATGAAGGACATTTCCCCCTGACCTCTCCAACCCCGGGGCACCCAGGAAGAATGGAATACATTGTGGGGGAAAAAAATAACCTGTAGTGCAACAGTTCTCAACCTGTGGGTCTCGACCCCCTTGGGATTGCGTATCGATACTCTCATATCAGGTATTTGCATTATTACTCATAACAGCTGCAGAATCACAGTTGTAAAGTAATAACAAAATTCTTTTATGGCAGGGGTCACCACAATGAGGAAATTGTATTAAAGGCTTGCAGCATTAGGAAGGTTGAGAACCACTGCTCTAGAACATCCAGACTTCTGGCCTCCACATCCACTCCATCTTTTCTTGACTAGGCTTTGACTGCCATTGACTGCCATTGACTGCCATTCTGTCCTATCTTCTCTTGCCTTTGCACCTGACCTCAGCAAGTTAGCTGTTCTGGAACATACCATGATATTTCATGTCCCTGTCGAATGCTGTTCAAGACAGTCCTTTGATTTTCTGTTTTATTTCACTTCCTCAAAAATCCGATCCATTCTTTAGAAATCAGTGTGGTGGCTGCTGCCTACTCTGAGAAGTCTTCCTGGATCACACCTCTGCGACTGAGTACTCGAGCAGCAGTGTGGGCCAAAAGGGGTGGGAACACAGAGCATCTCCGTGCTCTGCACTGGGGAATGCTCGGAAGACCTGGCAGAGATTCGGGGCCACCAGGAATTGTCGAGATTGAGGTGTGTATGGGAAGGAGGACAACAGAGGCTCTGTTGTCTGGTAAGAGAATAACATTCAGAGTCAAAGCAAAGAAGGCTGGAATTTCCTTTCAATTATTTCTGGTTGTTGGCAGTGCTTTCTTTCAGAGACTGGGTGATGCAGAGCCCCTGAATTTATTGAGGTTGCCAATTACTCCCACCCCCCATCAGCACATCAATGCCCAGGCCAGTCTTCCATCATCTTGTTTATATGGTTGTTTGTATATATTTCCTTCTATTCTATGACTGGAATATTCCAGAACGTCTCTGATTTATGGCTTGGAAACATGGTTCACATGGGTGAACCTGGGCTTTGCGGCTTAGTTTGTTTCCACACCACACAGGTATTAGGCTTCTTTGTATCTGCCATGCCAGGGTGGGTGAGGATTTCTCAAATGGACAGAAGGAGCAGGCTTCCAGTCCCAAGTCCTCTTGGGTTTTGAGCTAGTACATTGCTTCTCCTGTGGACTCAGCATTTGACTCTGCTCCACCTCCATCTCTGTGCAGAGCTTCCTTGTTGGTGGGGAGGGCAGGTTTTTCTCAACAGTAGCACTGGTGGTCCCTGAGGGGATGGGGGAGGCCCCTCATCAGATTGAGGGGAGCCTATTGTGGGTGAACATCTCTTCCTGATTGCAGCCTTGGTGGGTGAGAGGGTGGAAGAACAAAGACGGATGGGCTGGGGTCTGGCCTCTTACACGTCCGCAGCTGCTCCTAGCATCTGGTTTTCTATGACTAACCCACAAGGGATTAAAAAGACTGGATCAGAGAGGATGGAGGGAGAATGTCTCTTGCAGGAATCAGGGCAACCGAGAAGAGGACTCTAAGGGAGCTTTGTTGAGACATGTGGGCCATGTGTCTATCCTATTGGCTGCCCGTAGCTAACTAGTGACCTGGCAAGAAGCAAGAAGCCAGCCAGCCACACTGTGTTTGCTGGAAACCACATGCATGCTGGAAACCACAATCACAATTCTGCAAATATCCAGAGTTTCCTGTGAGTTTCCGAGCTGCTCATTGGAAGAGGCTAGAGAGCCTCCCGTGTACTTCACTTCCCTGGGCATAACCAACTGGCCTTATTGCTTCCCCTCCTTGGTCTGTGCATTTCTGTCAGATCTGCCCCTGGGCAGGCTGGGCTATACCCACTTCACTAGCACATCTGTGTAGACTTACATTAATGGGGTGACCCTTCATGGTGCCATGTCCCCTTTCTGGCCACACCCTATGACAGGGTCTGTAGTTGCTGGGTCAAAAACAGCAGGCCAGGATGGTAGCTCAAGAGTTCTAATCCATTGATCCCAACAAGCCTCTGCAGAAGTCACAGACATCTTCATTGTCACATGGCACAGGGCTCTGCTGATAGGCTAGGCCTTCACTGCCTTTCCAAACAGAAAATACAGACTCCAAGGTGAAAGAGATCTGTCACCCAAAGGCAGAATGAAGTAGCTACTAACTAGACTACCAGCTCCCAGTGCTCCAACTTCGTCATTATAGACTCATTCAGCCAAGGATACGAATGCCTTTGGGCACCTCAGCTGTGAGGCGAGGCTGTCCCTAGTACCACGACTCAGCGAAATAATCCGTGCTTCTTTCTACCGGTTGTGATTTCCAGCTTCATCCTACTGCTCCACCTCCATTTCTGCTGCTCTGATTTAGGTCTCTGTAGTGTGAAATGTGCCCACGTGGAAAGAAGCATGCACAGAAACCCTCCTAGCTGTGACCGCCAACATTGCTCACTCCTCAGGGTATCTTTCATATACGGATGCTCTATCACAGCCACGAGTCCTTTTAAGTGTACAATTAAATATATGTAAACACTTAAATGCTTAGTTAAATATGCACCTAATTATAGACATCCCAAACATCTGAAGGTATAAGAAGAAAGTACGTGCAAAGTATTCTCCTAACCTCAAGTCCCATTGGTTTAAAAAAGACCACAACTTAATTTTCTACCGAAGTTTTTGTTTGGGAGGGACTGGGAACGGACTGGTCTTTGGAAACTGAGGTGATGTCATCTTTAGATTCCAGTTTCTGGAAACCAGTTCCCACATGGCCTGGCTCAGGCAAGAAGGAAACAGTGGACTGAGCGGCAGCTCCTGTTAGCAGACCACAGTGTGTACCTGCTCCTCCTCATCGTCACCTCCACCAAGGTGCAAGATACACCTTGAGAATTTAGGGGAAATGAAGGTTCACTTTTGGTCTGCTGCACCTGTTTTATTGTTTGGATAATTTCTAAGTTTCCAAACCTTGCCATTCCAGGGGTTTCTGGTGTAGACGGTCTTAACGGGCTGTGCACACGGCTAGATCTGTGTATTCTTTGTAGCTGGGCACCTGTACAATACTGACAGGGATGCTCCGAGGCTGATGGTGGAACTTCTGAATTATTTTGTTGCACTTTCTGCATTATTCATTCTTACTCTTTTTGTGGTTTGGATTATAATAAGTAGATTTTTTTTAAAGTGAAGAATCTTTAGGTTCCTCTTATGTAGGAACAAGTTTCATTACCAAGGATATTTGACTAGGTGGTGGATTCTGAAGGGGTGTTCTAATAGTTGCTGTCAATGACTTCACTTCCATTGTTTTAATAGATTTATAGATTCTCTTACTATGAAAAACAGAGTGGAAAAAACTATAGCTCAGGGAAGTTAGGCAATGAGAATTGCTTGGCTTCCTTGCTGTAATCTTTCACCTTTTAGTAATTTTTTAGCTAATGATTTTACAAACTTATAAAAAATATAATTCACTTTTCTCCTATTTGCCTCTTAGGAAGTAACTATTTTAAAAAAATTCTTGCTCATATGGCCAGCACTAATTGGACTCAGGTGTTACTAATAACATTTTAAAAAAGGACATGAAGTTGGGAGGGAAAAGGGGTGAGGCCCTAGGAGGAGTTGGAGAAGGGTAGGGGTGGATGAATATGCTCAACATACTCAAAATATGTTGTATGGATGAGTATAGTGCACACCTTTGATCCTAGCACCTAGGAGGCAGAGACAGATCGCTGAGTTGGAGGCCAGTCTGGACTACATAGTGAGTTCTAGGCCAGCCGGGGCTGCATAGTGAGACCCTGTCTCAAATGGAGCAGACAAACAAAAAATACATTGGATACATGTGTGACACTTTCAAAGAATAAATACAAATATTATTAAAAGACTCTTGCTCCTGAATTTTTATACTCACATCTCTTTTTAAAATTCTTGATTTTTTTTTTCTGTTTTAGACCCTGTTCTTTGGTGTTCCCACTAGTGGAAAGGTGAAAATCCAATTCAGTCTTTGCCCCTACCCTCCCTCACACACTATAATACAGACGTACATTTATCAGACACATTTTTGTTCCCTTAGACTCCCTGTTCCCCATGTGAATGCATAATGCATCTGTTTAAATTGTTATGTGACTTGCATTCCTTTGGGGAGAGCAGCAAACAGACAGGATGCATTGCTGTGTGATCAGCATGGCCAGTGGCATGGGACGCGATGCTGCTACATCTGGGCAGAGGCTTAGGAGGCAGTAGGTTAGTTAACTCTTTCCTTCAGCCAAAATATAAAAAATGAAAATGTCCCACCACAGCAACTGAACCTTCTGCCTACATCTTACAATGAGTAAGTCCTACAGAATGGCTGCAGCAGGTGCAGAGCTGTGAGCTAGGCTAACACGAACAAGAAAGAACAGTTTTTTCCTTGTAATCTGTCGAGAGATTGTTTTGTTACTGCGCTGTACCCTAGCAAAAACTGACATATTACTGCCCCTCTCACCTCCAAAAATATTTATGCTGTAGACATCCAGTGCTTACTTGTGACTGTGGACATGTTCTCAAGAGAATTGACCTAATGTCGCCCCAAGGCTGGCACTGCATTGGGAGAGCCATTGTTTTCTCTAGAGTTGATTATAGCTTGTATCTCATTATGATGCCACTATCACTATACAGAGGGTTATTTGAATCTCTCCTATGCTGGATCTTCTGTTTCTTACATCCCATGGCTTCTTTTCTTTCCGCCTTCCCCAGATATCTGGCAGACATGTCCAATCTGTGGTTCATTCATGGGCTACATAATGTCATATCATCTTAGTCTAGGACAGAGTATATGAGACAGGTTATTTGAAACTTTGGATGTCTGTAAGTTTCTTTATTCTACCATCATGTTTAATAGTTTAACTGGACATAGAATTCTACTTTGGAGATAATTTTTTTTTAGTTTTATATTTGATTATTTTATTTAATTTTTTATACAATATATTTTGATCATCTTCTTCCCTTCCCTCAATTCTCCCCATCTTCTCTACCTCTCTACTCACTATGACAAAGTGTTATTATGCAGCTCTAGCTGGCCTAGAGCTCTAGAGATTGGCTGATCTCAAACCAGAGGTCCATTTGCGTTGCCTCCCAAGTGCTGGGGTGTAAAAAGGCACACACCACTATGCTTGCTTTTCCTTTAGTCTTCAAGACATTTGGTCATCTTTTAAATCTTACTAGAGATTATTGTTTGAAACTGTTCTTGTATTTGATCTTTTGTACATAGCCTATTTTCTCTCTTTGTGAGGTTGTAGGGCTTTTAAAAAATAATTTATTTTAAAGGTTAATTTACCGCTTATTTTCTATGTATGTGTGGTGCCTGAGTATGTATATGTACATTATATGCATGCCAGTGCCTGTGGAGACCAGAAGAGGATGTTGAATCCCCATGGAACTGGAGTTACAGATGGTTGTGAGTTGCCCTATGTGGGTGTTGGGAACTGAATCCAATTCCTTTTCAAGATCTCTCAACCTCTCAGCCATCTCTCCAGCCCATAGAAATAGTTGACTTTAGACCATGTGACAGAATCATTATGATTTTCCATACTTCTCCAATGCTTCCTAAACAGTAGTCCTGTCAGCATTTTACATTAATCTTCACAGTAAATTCATCAATGTGGACATTACTGCTAATTACTTTTTTTCTCAGAATTCAGAGTTTCTCAGAAACTCAGAATTTATCAGTTTTCTTCCCAAGTTCAGGGGTCATGCGGGGTGCCACATTACAGTTAGTCTTCCCGTCCCCTCAAATCGCTCTTGGTTTGTGACAGTTGCTGCTTTTCCTTATTTTACAGATCGCAATGATTTTGGAACCTATCTGATATTTTCTCATGACTAGACTGGAGTGATATGTGTTAGGGATGGTGATCATAGGATCATAGTGACATTTTCATCATTCCACAGCGATGTAACACTTGTCAGTAAAATTCACCAGGTATACCTTCACCTTGGTCACCTGCCAGGTTCCGCCTCTATAAATAAAGTTATTCCTGTTTTCCTCCCTTTTATTAACTTTGTCTTGGAAAGGACTCCTTACATGACCCACACTTTTAGTAATTGGAGTTGGGCTTTGTTGTCTGCAGGAGGTACCCTTGCACAAAATGTTTGCCTTTCTTCTGCATGGGACATTTGTCTAGTCTTCCTCATTTTTCAATTCCTTCTTTGTTTATTCATTTAGTTATTTATGTTACTATGTGCTCATGAATACTCATTTTTGTTTTAGGTTATAAAAATATACTGTCTTGAAACTTGGCTTGTTCTGTGTTGGCCACTGGTAGCTCTGTCTATTGGCTCCCGTCTTGCGTGTCCAGGCTTTTCATTGTCTGGTACCACAAGTGTCCAGGCTCATCTCATGTGTTTTCTGTTCTTGCCCTGGAACCAGCCACTCCTCTAAGAAATTTGTCTTAGAAACAAAGACACAACCCATGTTAGTTGTCACTGGGGTGCTTCTAGACATTCCGATTGCAGAGACAAGGTTACGTGTGTGTGCACTTATCCTGTTGTACATTGTATCTGTGAGTACTTCTGTGTCCAGTTCCTGCTGATGGAGTCCCTCTGTCTCTAGCCCATTATCACAACACTTTGCTCATCTGTATAACTGCCTTTTCCAACAGTAAGAAAATTAACTCCCATTGTCTGTCTGCCATTTAGTTGATAGTTATCTCCTGTATAAAGATGCCATTTTGTGAAGATCATGTGTCCTCATGGGGGAAACTTTATCAGCCAGAGTCAGTGCCATGGGTACTCTCCCCTTGCCTTTAGTCTCACACACTATCCCTCCCTCGCTCCCTCAGTCCCTCTGTCCCTCCGTCCCTCTGTCCGTCCATCCCTCCCTCCCTTCCTTCCTTCTTCCCTCTCTCCCTCCCTCCCTTCCTCCCTCCCTTCCTTTCTTCATTCCATTTCTCCTTCCTTTCTTCTCTCTTCTTTTTTCAAAATTAACTCTTTGATCAACATAAAAGAAGTAGGTTTTACTTTGACATTTTCATACATATGTATCATTATACTTTAACTAATCACCCTCCACTTCCCCATCCCCATTTCTTCTCTTCCCTTGCTAGTGGTCCCCTTCCTCACACCAAATAGCAGCTTTTTGTATTTTCATCATATGTAGGCCGCCTCTTCATTTGATGGTCACTCTGCCGTGCAGGCGCTTTTTAAGTGCATAGGTCTCTCTGTCAGTTCTAGGGTTTTCCCTGCACTACTGCAGTCCTCTTCACAGATCTGGGGTCCCCACACCCCCTGTACTACTGCAGTCC
>NC_022020.1:60004249-60011166 GCF_000317375.1 Microtus ochrogaster
TTCACAGTTCTGGGGTCCCCCCACCCCCTGTACTACTGCAGTCCCTTTCACAGTTCTGGGGTCCCCCCACCCCCTGTACTACTGCAGTCCTCTTCACAGATCTGGGGTCCCCCCACCCCCTGTACTACTGCAGTCCTCTTCACAGTTCTGGGGTCCCCCCCATCACTAGAGTCCTTTTCAGGAAGCCATTTTGACGCACGTTTCCTGTTTTCCTCTAGCGACCTCCGAGTTTTGGATCCGTTTGAATTGATTTTGTATGGAGCGAGAGAGAGCCATCTAGTAGCGTTCTTTGACATATGGGTATCCAGTTTCCCTGACAGCATTTGTTGGAGAAGCTCTTTCCCCGTGTGTGTTTTTGACTCCTCTGTTAAAGAGGACGTAACTGTAGCTGCAGCTGTGTGGGCTCCTTTTTAGGTCCCCGTTCTCTTCCATTGGTATCAGCGCCTGCTTCTTCCTCTTCTGTCCCATGCTATTTTATTCATATGACTCTGAAATGTAGTTTGAGATTAAGTATTGAAATGTCCCCAGTCTACTACTTTTGCTTAGGATTTCTTTGACTACTCTGGATCTTTTGTTTCCATATGAGTTTTAGGTGGTTTTTTTTTTCTTCAAGTTCTGTAAGAAAAGTCATTGACATTTTGATGAACATTGACTTGAATTTATATAAATCACAGTCAGTAATCTAGGAGCTTTTCAACATAATTTCTGTCAAAGCTCTTCTTCTTCTTCCTTCTCTTTTTCTTCTTGTTTATTCCTAGGTATTGTAGTTTATTTTATTTTATTTTTTTTATTTTTGAACCAACCATGAATGAGATTCTCCTGGCCCTTCAATTTCTTTCTTGGAAAGTTTGTTATTGGTGTATAAAAAAGCTGCTGGTTTTGTATTTTGATTCTGTGTTCTACTATTGATAAAATTATTAGGTCTGAGAGTTTTCTGGTGGAATCTATGGGCTGTGTCCTAGTTAAGGTTTCTATTGCTGTGATGAAACACATGGCCAAAAAGTAAATTGGGGAGGAAAGGGTTTATTTGGCTTACACTTCCACATTGTGGCCCATTATTGAAGGAAGTCAGGACAGAAACTCAAACAGGGCAGGAACCTGGAGGCAGGAGCTGATACAGAGGCCATGGAGGGGTGCTGCTTACCAGCTTGTTCCTCATGGCTCTCTCAGCCTGCTTTCTTATAGCACCCAGGACTACCAGCCCAGGAATGTTAACTATAATGGGCTGGACCATCCCACGCCAATTGTGAGTTAAGAAAATGCCTAATATATAGCATACATTTTAACTTCCTAATAATAATAATCCAGAGTCAGTTATCAGGGGCAAAAACTGAAGGCTCAGAGGAGCAAAGCAGCCAAACTAGAGAGCTCTTACCTCTTTGAAGCTCAGACCAAAAGGCACGATCTTGTCTCTATGAATCCTCAGACTGCATGGTATCTGAATGAAACCTCAGGCTGCATCTGAGCTTCTGTCTCCTCCCACCTTATATTCTTCTCCCCTCCTAGCCATATCGCTCCAATCTCCACCTCTTTAGTGCTAGGATTAAAGGCATCTGGCTCCCAAGTACTGGGATTAAATGTGTGAGCCACCACCGCCTGACTCTGTTTCTCTTTGAAACTGGATCAGTTTCGTGTAGCCCAGGGTGGCCTTGAACTAACAGAGATCCCTCTGCCTCTGTCTCCTGAGTGCTGAAATTAAAGGTGTGTGCCACCACTGCTTGGCCTCTACGACTAACTCGTGGCTTAGCTCTGCGCTCTGATCTTCAGGCAAGCCTTATTAAATTACAAACAGAATATCACTACACTTTTAGGTTTGCCTATTGGCAGATCTGATGGAGATATTTTCTCAGTTGAGGCTTTCTCCTTTGATGACTCTAACTTGTGTCAAGTTGACATAAAAGTGGCCTGTACAGGCTGTTTTAAGTAAATGACATGTCACCTAAAAATAGGGATAATTTAGGTTCTTCTTTCTCATCTGTTCTCTTCTTGTTTTCTCCTGTCTTATTCCTCTAGCTGAAACTTCAAGCTCTATAATGAAGATGACTATAGAGGGTCGGTGTCATTGTCTCAGCAGATTCTGGAGGAAGAGTTCTCAGTTCTTAACCATTTAGTCTGATGCTGTCTCTCTCTCTGTTCTTACATATTCCCTTTGTCATGCTGCGCTATGTTCCTTATATTCCTGGTTTCTTCAGGGCTTTTGTTATAAAGAGATGAACTTTGTCAAAGGCCTTTTCTACATCCATTGAATGATCACGTGACCTTTGTCCTATGTCTACTTTTGTACATTTTCAGTGAGTTTGTTTCATGTTTTAAATGCAATTAGATGTCTGTGGTGGTTTGAAAGAAAATGGCCCCCAAAGGAGTGGCATTATTACGAGGTGTAGCTTTTTTGGAGTAGGTGTGGCCTTGTTGGAGGAAGTGTGTCATTGTGGGGGTGGGTTTTGAGTCTCCTATGCTCAATGTACTACCCAGTGTTTCAGTTCACTTCCTGTTGCCTGCCTACGAAGATGTAAAACTCTCAGCTTCTTCTCCAGTCCTATGTTGGTCTGCATGCCACCATGTCCCACCATGACAATAATAGACCGAACCTCTGAAAACATAAGTCACTCCAATTAAGTATTTCTTCTTTATAAGAGTTGCTGTGGTCATGGTGTCTCTTCAAATCAACAGAAACCCTAACTAAGACAATGTTGTTTTTAAAAACATTATTCTGCATTCTATATCAGGATAATTCCACCTTCAAGATGATTTATTTATTTTTCTTACATTAGGCCTTTGCTCAATGTGCAAGAAGCTCTATATATTTTGTCATACACCAAGGTCTTACATTCACCATTGCAATTACATATAGAATAGTTTCATCATCCACACTAATATCCCCTGAATCTACCAATTCTTCCTCCTCCCATCTACTGTACCTCCTGCAACCACTGGCTTATAGGCACTATGGCTTTGAATTTCCTAGACTGTGTTATAATCAGAACCATTCAGTACATAGCCCTTCAAATTGGTTTCTTATATTTATCAATACACATTTATGATTTGTCCACATTTTCTTGAGGCTTAGGTCATTTCTGGTTGCAAAATTTATTTCATTATATGGATGTACTGAAGTTTATTTATTTATTTGTTAATTGATGGATTTCTTGGCTGTCTCTAATTTTTGGAAAATTTATGATTAAATGCACTATAAAATTCACATATGGGGGTTTATGTGAGTGTAAATTTTCATGTCACTTGATTGATGATGGTTACAGGAGCATGACTGAGCATTTGAGAAAACAATTTAGTTTGTTTTTAAAAAATTTGCCAAATTGTCTTCTAAAGTGACTGTGCTACTTGGAAATCTTACCATCAGTGAGTAAGAGTTCTTTTTGCTCCATGTCCTTGACAGAGGTGGTATTGTCAGTTTGGGAGGGTGAGTTAGTCAAACAGGTATTTCCATACTTTTGTTCAAGTCACTCTGAACATCATTCCATACAGATTTTGCTGCCTGTTTATTTATTTATTTATTTTTGGCAGGGTAGAGGGCAGATGCCTGTTCATCTATTTTGGTCATTTCTCATTTCATTATTTTCTTATCACTGACTTTTGTCTTTCTGGTTTTGAGTCCAACCCTTAAAAGTCGAGTGACCTCTCTAGCCCATCTTATCACTGAGTTCTAAGAGGGCTTTTTTTCCATCTTTGAAGGGTGTCATTCAGGCCAGAGAGATGGGTCAGCCGGTAAAAGTGTATTGCAAATGTATTGATTCCCAGAACCCATGTAGAGGTGGAATGAAGGAAATACACACACACACACACACACACACACACACACACACACACACACTCTCTCTCTCTCTCTCTCTCTCTCTGTCTCTTACACACACACACTCTCTTTCTCTCTCTTACACACATACACACACATGTCATATACACACACACTCTCCCACAGTAATAATTAATGAAAATTTTTAAATGAGAATCATTCATGGATCAAAAGTTTAAATTTTTCATAAAACTCAACTTACTTCTTCTCTTAAACACGTGTGCTTTTCCCACCCCTGTGAGATTGGTGTTGGTACTTATAAATCCATCGCTAATCTAGAGGCACTGTACATTATTTTCATCAAGATGTTTAATAATTTTCAAATTTTGAGATCTGTTCCATCTTAATTTTGTGTAAAGTCTCTGCCTAGCTACATTTGTGTATAAACATATAGCACTTAGTGGTTCTACCATTATTTGTTGACGGGATTACCTTCCTGCTTTCATTAAACTCTGTACGCCTTTACAAAGATCCATGGGTCTGTTTCCTGTGTCTGGGATCTCTATGCTATTCTATTCTATTCTATTCTATTCTATTCTATTCTATTCTATTCTATTCTATTCTATTCTATTCTATTCTATTCTATTGACATGTGTGGCTGTTCTTTTGATAATACTCTTATTGATTGCTATAGCCTCATAGAAAGTCTGGGAATTAGATGGCGTGGGTCCTTCAACCTGAGTCCTCTTTAGGACTGCAATGGCTCTTGTTCCATATAAACTTTAGAGTTAGATTGTCAACAGCTATCACATTTACTTCTGGGATTTCAATTGGGATTGCATTGGATCTATAAAGTAAGAAAGAGCTGACCTCTCAATAGCAAGTCATCCAGTCTACTGATGTAGTGTGTTTTTATTTTTAACACTGGTGTTGTGAAATGCGTGGTGATATGCTTGCCTTGCAGTGAATCTTTCTGTTGTATTTATTTATTTATTTATATTTATATTTAGGGCCCAGAGTTTGGGGCGGAGGCTAAAGGTGATTTATCTGCTTAGCTCGTCTTATTTAACCAGTCTTATTTAGCTCTGACTGGGCTGGACACAAGTCTTAGCATGCGTTAAAGATCTTGGATGGTGCTCCTGCCTCAACATGATTTCTCTATTTTCTTTTAGGACCAGTTCAAATATCGCTTCCTCTTGATGCTTTCTTGTGCCCCGTTGCCCCAGTCCAGCAGAGTTAAACTGCTTGCTTCTGGCATTTCATACTGAACTCCCACATTGTATCCTGAAAACACTTTTGTGGTTGTTTCTTCTCCTTACACCAGAACTTTGGGGCCACCTCATATTTATGTTCAGATCTCCAGCACATGGCATAATGCCCAGACATGAATAGATTTTTTTTAAAAAATGTTTAATTTTGAATTATGTATATATGTGTGTATCTGTGTAATGGTATGTGTATGTGAGTTAAGCTGCCCTCAGAGACCAGAGGTCTTGGATCCTCCTGGAACTGGACCTGCAGGTGGTTGTGAGCTGCCTGAAGACAGAACTTGGGTCCTCTGGAAGAGCAGTGTACACATTCTTAACTGTGGGGCCATCTCTTCAGCCCCCCACCCCAAGAAAAAAAACTCTTAATGGGTGCACTGTGAACAAAAAACAAAGTCAGGGCTTTCTGGTAAACTCTGGTGGCCTGAGCTTGCCCAAAGCAGGCACTCCCCCATAACCTATAGGCAGAGGCAGATGGGGATCCAGCAGGGCTCTCTGAGTTCTTGGTCTCAGGCTTTTGTCAGCCACTAGATTCTGCCTGGACCTTCTCCCTAAAGATTCCAAGTTGTCCATCAGGAATATGTAGACCGTTGTGGGCGTAAAAAGGTTGGTACCTGATAAAACCCACCCTGTTCATACTTCTGTGCACCAAGGGAGGAGGCCCTGTTTGTGGCGGGGATGGTGAGAAGCTGTGGAGGAGGGTGTCATTATTCTGTAATTGATGAGCAGGCTGGCTCTCTTCCCTGAGGCAAAGCCCAGAGCGTTAGCAGAATGACAGCAGCCTTTCCAGAGGCTGGCCACATGGCTGGACAGGCCTTATGATGTCACAAAAGCAGGAAGAGAAGGGAAGAGGGGCTAAGTGTGCATCCCAGCTGCGGAGTGACAGCCTCCAGGGTGCAGGCTTTGGGCCCTGCTGCCCACTCTCAGCAGGGGCTTCTCTCCAGGGCCCTGACACTGTTGGTGGAACTCAGAAAGTCCTCAGCTGACTGACAGCCCAGCTTCCAGTAATGGGGCCTGGCCTTGGGCAGATTTCAGGCAGCCAGGAGCCTCTCCTCCTCAGACATCATACCCCTGAACGATAATTAGCCAAGCATTTCTGAATCATGGGGGAAGCTAGAGCTTCCTGAAGGACTGCCTTTTAGGTAACCCCTGCTGGAGCTGAGTGGTCGGAAAATCTTGGAAAGCCCCCTCCCTCAGAATGTTTTCTCTGCTGTAGACTCTTGTATCCGACTTGGAAGCAGAGGATCTCCTTGGGTTAAGACATTATTATTGTTAGGACGCAAACTGCCACAAGGACAGGTGAAACAAATGTCAGCCACTAACACAACTGGTTGCATTAAAACAGTCATGAAGCCAAGGCTGCCCCCACCCCCCTTCTCAGAGCTCCTGGAGCCGGTGGCAGCATCACCTAGAATTCAGCAGGATCGCATGAACTCAGTCCCACTGATGCCCAGGCTCTGGAGGACACCCTGTCCCTAGCCACATAGCCATAAGCAGTCAGGGTGACCCTGCGGTTCTCTGCAGTTTGAGGAGCACTGCTTGTAAAAAGACACAGAAAGAAGACACAAACATGTGGAGGGCCCAGAACATTCCTGAGGTCACAGAGCTATGATGGCCGACCAGGGACCCGGGGCCTAGTCTTCTGCTTCCTGGCCTGTTAATTTCAAATCCCAGCTGGTTGTCAGGACCAGGAGGACATCGGCGTTTAAGGAGGACCCGGCTACCACACATAGCCTGGGGTAGGAACGCTGCTCCGCTCAGTTTTCACACAGTCCTGCGTAGGTCCCTTTGCAAGGGAGGAATCAAGGTTCCGTGGCTGAGCAACTTCCCTGACTAGAGGAAGGGCATCTCTCACCCTCTTCTTCCTTTCTTTTTTCCTTTCCCCCCTTTTTTCTTTCCTTCCT
>NC_022020.1:60011476-60028168 GCF_000317375.1 Microtus ochrogaster
AACTCACATTGTAGTCCAGAGTGTCCTAAATTTGTGCACCCTGCCTCAGCTTCAGAGGGCTGGGATTCCACACAGGAGTCACCACACCCAGCTGGAGCCTGGATTCCAATTCTGATTTGTTCCTCTTCCCAACCCTTCCATGCATTTGTTTCTATTGCACCGCCAACCACGCATGCACACTTGATGCCCAAAGGCTGCCGGGTGAGGGTGGGGTGCCTGTGTGGTCATGGAACAAGCTAAGGATAGCCTTCTCCTGGGGGAGCAGGGAACCGAGCGGTTCTCTCCCTTGTCTCACCTCCCACCTCTTCCACTTTTGTTTCCTTTTGGATCCAACTCCAGTTTAGAGGGAGCAAGGGGGAGATGGAGAAACCCACCTACCCTTTCTTCCCCGCATTTCCAACTTGACCTCGGAACTGAGTTTCCAGGAATCTTTGATGTTCAAGGCAGGGCTGGAGCTTACCAGATGTAGCTGCATGCCAGGCTGGAGGGGGAAGGAAAAGGGGTAGCCTAAACATTAGAGCCCAAGGGCAAAAGACAAAAAAGCAGGCTGGGGCAAGCTGACCAAATATAACAGAGGAGGAAATTAAAGAGGCTCCAGTGTCCCTCGAGCTTCCTCCCAGCCTGCTTTGCTGCATTTTTGGCAGGGTTGGCAAAGCTGGCCTGTAACATTCCAGTCAGGCTGCTCATTGTCTTGCCCAGAAATACCAGAGGAATGGAGAATGAAGACCTGGGAGCTTGGGTCCTATCCTCAGGATATTCCACTAATATTAACTCTCTTCCCTAGCAGACAGCCTCCCTGCTGTCTGCCGGGGTCCAGCTGTTCTACTGTGTGGTGGGAGAGGTCAAGAAAGGTGTATTTCCCAAGAGCCCCATGCCACTGACCAGATAGATGCCTATTTGCTACCTGTTATATGCCTGAAGTACACCCAGCAGCATCCTTCCATGAGATGGTCCACGATTCCGTGTTAAAGTACAGTGCCCAGGGAGACCAGTTCTTAATTAGGAAATACCTCATCTGGATTTCGGTTAAACAGAGGCTTCTTAGAAAGGAGCCAAGGAATCAGGGGCCTTCTGGAACTCTCACAGAGAAGTCGGATGGTAGAGGACCTTGCCAATGCTCATAATGATGTTATTAGGTGCTGGAAGGAGCTCTGTAGCAGGACCTCCTGAAAGAGCCTCTAGCATCAAGCCTACCTGAGAGAGTGTGGTCACCAGGAAGCTGTGTTTGATTCCATGTTCTAAACTTATTTTTTTAAAGCCTTTTTAGGTCTTAGGTAGATATACATGCTTGGACATTGGGCGCCGTTTGTTGGTAGACTTTTCTGTTCCACCAGCCAGCTCCCAAATAACTACACAGAGACTTATTATTAATTATAAATGCTCTGCCAATAGCTTAGGTTTTTACTAACTAAGCTCTTACAACTTAAATTAACCCATATTATTTTATCCAAGTTCTACCACGTGGCTTGATATCTTTTTTCAGCATGGAAGTTTATTTTGCTTCTCTCCACATCTTCTCATGACTCCACCCTCCTTCATCCCAGAGGGCTCTCTTCCTGTGCAAGTCCCACCCAACCTCTTTCTGCCTAGCTATTGGTCATTTAGCTCTTTATTAAACTAATGAGAGAAACACATCTTCATAGTTTACAAAACAATTATTCAACAGTAGGAGAGGTCGTGGCTCTTCCCAGGCCTGAAGATGTGGGTGAATTGTGGTCATTGACAGGGTATGCTTCGGGATGGGTCAAGAGACAGACTGAGAAGACCATAAAGCCTCGTACTTGGATATATTGAGAAATATTTTGAAGTTTGTCGCAAACTGAGAACAATAGGAAGCCTTTGAACAGTTTTACTGGTCAATCAATGCTATCTAATAGGTGCCTCTTCCCACATTCCCTCAATTCCTAACATCCTCATGACCTAGATCCAAAGAAGGTTTAATTTTCTGGTAAAATAAAGTCTAGTGAGACCTCTAGATTAAGATCATAGTGGCAGGAAGATACAGGTGGACATGGGGCATCAACTGTTTAGTCCTTCAGTCTAGAAGTGAAACAATTCCATTCTCATTTACTGGTCAGAACCAGTCATGTAGCCCCAGTCCAGGTTTAAAGGAGGCTGGGAAATGCAGGGAGGCATGCATGTTTTTCTTGTTTTTAGAGCAGACTTACTGTTGCTGCCAGGAGAGATGCTCACTGGGAAGGTGATGCAGTCTGGCATGGAGCTTCCTTCTGGGTGTTGGTTAGTTTCTTCTTTGCTCTGGCAAAAGCAGTGGGAGGAACGACCTATCCTATCTCCCAGTTCAGGGACAAGGTATGGGGATTTGAAGTGGCTTCTTAGCATGAGGGATGGAGAAATGAGGAGAGATGTCTCCTCTGACATTCCTTCAGACAGTAGACTTGGCTCTTGTGATCCCAAGGGAGAAGAAATCATGCTAGAATCGAGTAAAGTGAGCAAGTAATCAAGGTTTATTTTAGCAAGCAAAAAGACTTTTTAGCTGGTGAGAAAGCAAAATCAGAAGGTTAAATACACCCTCCTGAATGGAGGGCACGCCAAGTCAGGGGAAAATGGCCAAGGGCTGCCGTTAGTATCTGTGGTCTGCATTTCTCCTCCTCTTGCAGATCCCTAGAGTGCTGTGGGGTGATCTCCTTCCTACAGTGTATTGAGGCTTTCTTAGAAGGGTTCTTACAATTCAGTCTGTTGCAATCAGATGCCAGAATGTGCCTGTAGGTATTACTACCTATAGAGTTGAGAAGTATGCTATGGGAAAAGGCAAAGGTGACTTGTATGTCCTCCTTATGGGGGCTTCTGGGGAGCACTATGGAGCCTGCTGGGGTGAGCTTTGTTGTTTTATACCCACTAGTCCTGCCCTGGACCTTGTTGTTTTGATCCTAGTATTTTTTCACTGTCAAAAGTCATGCCATGTCTGAGGTGAGGAAAGGGGCTGGGAGAAGGGGAAGATAGATTTGGGAACCAAGAAGGTTGTTCCTACAAGCCCTGTCCCTTCAGCCCTACAGTGCCTGTTACCAGTAAAGGCCACATCCAAAAGTGAGACGCTATGATGGACTTGACTTTTTTTTTCAGGGAGGGGGATGGTAGAAGTGTTTGGAACTTTGAGCTGGGAAGATCCATTAAGTATTTGTAGGTTAATGAGTCATTCTGTAGGAGGCTAGAAGATAAGAACACACACACACACACAGAGAGAGAGAGAGAGAGAGACAGACAGACAGACAGACGGACAGACAGACAAAATAGCACACCCCCCATGGCTCCTAAGTCCACATTTATGACCTGACTTGCTTCTGTGATGAAATATTCTCACCTGGAACTGTAAGCCAGATAAACCCTTTCCTTTTCAAGTTGCCTTTGGTCATGGTGTTTATCTGTGAAAGAAAAGCAAGTGAGGACACCACCATGTTTCATACATTTAGCTCCCCCAGTTCCTTGTTTTCCCCCCAGTTCCTTCTTTTATCATTTCCTTTTGGTTTAAAGAACTTCTTTTCGGTAGCTCTGTTGTTGACAAATTTGTTCATATTCTCAACATCTCAGAATGACTTGATTTCTGTATTCCTAGAAGGTGTCATCCTTATATATGTGGCTCCGGGTTAATGTTTTCTTTCCTTGTACACTGGGAAATGCCACGCTACTGTGTGGTTTCTAATGAGAAATATGCTGTCATTCTAATGTGTAGACAGAAGTTCCTGTCCCTCCCAGTCCTGAAGTCATTCAGTCCCAAAGAAACGCACAGAGGTTTATATTAATTATAAACTGTTTGGCCTATTAGCTCAGGCTATTGTCAACAGCTCTTACAACTTAAATTAACCCACAATTCTTGTCTATGTTTAGCCACGTGGCTTGGTACCTTTTATCAGTGAGGCTTTCTCATCTTGCTTCTTTTGCACCTGACTAGTGACTGCATCTCCCTGCCTTTCCTCTTCCCAGAATTCTCCTAGTCTGATTGCCCGCCTATACTTCCTGCCTGGCTACTGACCAGTCAGTGTTTTATTAAACCAATACAAGTGACACAATCTTTACAGTGTACAGAAGCATCATCCCACAGCACTAATGGGCTTCCTGTTTTAGTGAGATAAGCATCACTTCTTTTTGGCTACTGGAAGGACCTTTTCTTTGTCTTTAGTTTTAGCACGTAACTGGGATTTGTCTTGGCATAGGGCTCCTTTGGGTTTGTTTTATCCATTCAGCTTCTTGAATTTGTGGTTTTCTAAGTCAGGATAGTTTTCAATGAACACTTTTCAGCTCCTCCCTCTTTCTTCTCTCCTGAAACTCTAGAGATGAGAATTTCAGAATTTTTGCTGTGAGCCCCCCAGCCCTAGTCTATCCCTATTTCCTAGATAAACAGTTTCTATTGTTCTGTCTACTAGTTTATCTCGTGACTCCCTTTTGTCCTGCCATTGCTCTGCTGTTGAGTTTATTTTCTGAACTTTATTTTTTTATCCTCAAGTTTGCGTTTGGAGATATATCTTTATATATATTTAACACACTGTAGAGAAGGAATAAAGTGCTTCCCAGGAGGGTGGGACTTTCCTAAGTACAGTCAAAAGCTTTAGACACAGGCACAAAGCACACACACACACACACACACACACACACACACACACACACACACATATCCATATGTACACAAACACATATATATTACCCATAGCAGCAGTTCTCAACCTGTGGGTCATGACTCCTTTGGGGGTCACACAACCCTTTCACAGGGGTCACCTAAAACCATTAGAAAATGCAAATATTTATATTTCAATTTATAACAGTAGCAAAATTACACTTATGAAATAGCAGCAAAAATAATCATATGGTTGGAGTCCCCACAACATGAGAAGCTGTATTAAAGGGTCATAGCATTAGGAAGGTTGAGAAGCACTGGCCTATGGGCTATACTTTCTGCCTTTTTCACTTCAAGTATGTTTATAATTGGTTATTTAAGCATTCTATGCTGCTTTGATAGCCTTTTGATATATTTGTTGGATAATTATAACATCATAGTCATCTTGGAGTTGGGCCTATTGGTTGTCTTTCTCGTTCAGTTTGAGAACTCTTGTTTCGTGATATGATAAATGATTTTTAATTGAAACTTGCACATCCTGGTGTGCTAGATTTTACGTCTTTCCTTTTGGCTCTTTCTTTCCTAGTCCTCTGGCTGGGGACAGCTGAAGTTTGTCTTGTCTGTGGCCATTGCTGTTTCCTCTTCAGCTCTAGACCTGAGGTGTATAAGACTGAAGGAAGATCCAGGCGACTCAGAGCCCCATCTCTTCACTCCCCAGGTCCCAACACTCCTTGCTGGTTGCCCCCACTGCCTTAGTTTGAGAGTCCTCCGTGTGTTGTGCATGGCTTTTGGCTGCGCTTAGAGAGTCCCATTTTCCTGGGAAGTGTCTATTCCTTCTCTATATTTGGGGACATTTTAAAATGCTCATAAGGGGAGCTCCAAAGTGTCCCTTCTCCTCTGTGCATGGTCAGCGGTCATGTGGGTCTCTATCATAATCCATCTCGGGGACCAATACCAGATTTAAAACTTACTGACAGTTGTCTGTCTGATATATGAAAAGTTACATCTCAGAATGCTTTTTATTTATTTATTTTAATTTTGTTCAGAGCTAGGATAGAACCACAGGTCTCAGGAATGCTAGCCAAGCAGGGCTACATCTGTCTCCACCCCCGCTGTAATCTTAATCGGCATTTCTTGTACTGTGTGAGTGTGGGCTTCATTTCAAGTGTTGAAAATGTGTATGCATTTCCTGTTTGGGGACTGGCAGTTTCACCTTTATTTTATGTCTCTCTGTTAGCTTGATGGCACATTTTATGGACTTGATTACACATGTGTATTATTTATGCCATCAGAGAATTAGCCCTATGCCTACCACATTATGTAGCGAAACACTTCTCCTATTTTATCATTTATTATTTCAGTTTATTTTACTTCCCAGTGTTGAATATTTTATAATATTAACTCAGATATAGTCTTTTCTTTAAAATGGCAGTTAGGTTTGGGTCATGCTTTAGTGGTTTTTCCTCACCTTGTGCAAGATTATTACAAATGCTATCTCATATTTTCCTTCTACCTCTTCTTGTGTAATGGTTTTATTATTTGCTGTGGTATTTGATACAATATATTCGATGGGGTGTTTCTGTTTTGGATGATTCCTGAGTTGTCTGAACACTTTAAGTGAAAAGTCCATCTTTCCCCTGTAAGTTTAAAATGGCACCTTGATTTGTAGTGCGTCTTTTCTGTGTAGGCGTTATTTGCCTTTCTGGAAAGTTGCAGAAGGCAGCTGGTAACCTGGGGAGGCTGGATTGAGAAAGTATCAACAGAGGGAGGAATGCTTTTAGCGAGGCGATAGGAGCAAGCATATGGTGGCTAATCTTAATTGTCAACTCAACCAGATTTAGAGTCACCGTGGAAATACATCCTGGCTCTCTCTACGAGGGTGTTTTAAGTAAGGCTTCTGCGAGCAGGGAAGACCTGTCCTGAATGCAGAAAGCCCCATTCTGTGGGTGGGTCCTGGATGTCATAAAAGGAAAACGTAAATGGTGTATCAGCAATAACCTCTTCTGATCCCTCCCTGGGCACACGATATAACCAACCGTCTGATATTCTGCCACCGTGCCTCCCCGGCCATGCAGAACAATACCTCCAAACTGTGAGCAAAAAAAATAAACTCTTTAAGTTGCTTTTCTCAATTATTTCATCTCGGCAATGAGAAAAGTAACCAACACAAAGGGTGTTCTCTCTCCCCTCCTCCAGCTGCACTGTGATTTGATGTCATCAAGAGGCACTGAGCTTACTTCAGGGACCCTGTCCAGCCATCTTTCCCCGTGATGGTAGCTGCTTTGTGTCTGTCCCCCTCATGAGCTCACCGGTCCAGCCTTCTTCTAAACTATCTCCGTCACCTTTCTCCTCTCCTAGTCCCTTCTGGGCCCTAACACTACTCACGTCCAGCTTTCATTATTGTGGCCTAGTTTTAAAATTTTCTATTTTTTCATAATTAAAATATAATTGCATCACTTTTCCCTTTCCTTCCCATGTAACCCTCCTTCCTCTCTTTCAAAGTCATGGCCTCTGTTTCTTTAGTCATTATAATTGTAATAGAATACATATGATTGCATATCCTAAACATATAAATATTTTTCATATATTTAGTCTTCCAAGTCTGTATAGTGTTACTTGTATGTATATGATTTCAGGGATGGCCACATGGTATTGAATAACCAATTGTACTTTTCCCTGGGGAAGGATATTTCTGCCACTCAGCATTCCATAGTTGCCTGTGGGTTGGTTTTTTTTTTTTTTTTTTTTTTTTTTTTTTTTTTTGCCTAGGGGTGCAGCATCATGAGATGTCCCCCTGCCATGTTAGTGTGTCTGATTATGCTGCCCCGTTCAGATCTTGTGTAAGCAACCATATTGATGAGACTAGAATAGCAAAACACTGGGAACTCCTGAAATGGAGGGCTGGCAGCAGAGCAGAGAGCTACCCGACCACGAGGGTGGATAAATGTGACATTTCATAGATCCGTGAAACATCACTGACACCAGTGGTTATCACAGTGTGGTCCCTGACCCAGGAGCGTGGGAACTTTTTGGGAATGCACGTTCTCAAGGCTGACCCCAGACCTTCTGACACAGACTGTGGGTTAGGTCCTCGCCATATGTGATTTAGCAGGCTGACTTGATAGTTCTTCGTGCATGTGCCACTTCGAGAACGACTAGGTTATAGAACTAATAGATAAATGAGAAATGGCAGATGAGTGTACTTTGTCTATTTTCATCTATTCACTCGTACATGTGTAAAATCTCTCTGAAAAGATCCAGGAAACACAGACGGCGTTGGTTGTCTCTGAGATGGAGACTAGGCTATTGGTTGTCTCTGAGATGGAGACTAGGCTATGGAGGGGATGGGATTTGGAAAGAGGTGCTTTGTCTGTTTTGTGTGCATGGTGCTGAGGACTGAACCTCAGATCCTGAGCATGTTAGGTAAAAGTTCCTTCCATGGACCTACACTCCCAGCCCTGGTTTGTTATACATCCGTTTTTGTCTTTTGAGTTTGGGCTATTTGGTGGACTTCGAAAATAAAAATACAGAGGTCCTTGTATAGCTGTATTCGTTATTTTCTCCACGAGGGTGGATAAATGTGACATTTCATAGATCTGTCGAACATCACTGACACCAGTGGTTATCACAGTGTGGTCCCTGACCCAGGAGCGTGGGAACTTTTTGGGAATGCACGTTCTCAAGGCTGACCCCAGACCTTCTGACACAGACTGTGGGTTAGGTCCTCGTATAGTATCTGATAGAAACATAGTATCTGATAGAAACACCCTAAGGGCAGAAGTATTTATTTTGACTCTCTGTCTCAGAGGGTTCAGTCCACAGGAGCTTGGAGAGATGTGGCTGGACGGGATGTCATAGGGGGACAGGAAGCTGAGAAAGTCGGCTAGAGCACGGGGTCTGGGAATACACAGCCCCAAGTATACCCCTCAGTGACATACTTCCTCACTGACCTCAGCTCCTACATTTTCCACTCCCCAATAATGCCATCATATATGAGCCCATTAAGAAGTTAATCTTTTGATTATGTCAGAGCCCCTGTGATGGAGTTACCTCTGGAAATGTCCCCACAGACACTCCCCTGGGTAGCTCTGAATCCATTTAAGTTCACAGATTAACCTTCACACCACCGGGCCTCCTCCTTTCTCATTAGCCTTCCTGCTTTTCCTCCCAAGTGGCCTCTTTAAGTCAGTCAATGTGTCTCTTCAGTGTCCCCTGGGGGTGGGTGGTGTTTCCTGGCGTGGGCATTTGCTTGCTTCTGTGCTTCAATCAAACCTTCCCTATACACTCTTCTGATTGACTGAAGCCTCTTCACCCGTTAAGGTCAGGTCTCTTGCTGCCTCTTTGGGGGAAGACTTGCCCCCTCCCCCATCTTAGCTTTGCCTGCTCCTCAGTGTCCAGGATAGCACCCCTCTCTTTCCTTGTGGACGCAGACTTTCCCTAGCAGTTTTGGGGTCTCTGCCACTTACTCTAGCCTGCAGATTTGTACCTGAGAACCTGTGCAAATAAACGCAGGGCAGACATAGGGATAGGGACACAGACACGGGCATGATCAGCGAGCAGCGTGAGAATCAGAATTGCCCCAAGAGGAGAAGAATAGAGGGGCAAGAAAGGGGGAGCAGCGCAGGGGTGCCAGGGTGCAGGGGTGCAGGAGGAGCTGGCAGTGCTGTGTCGTCCTCAGCACTCTGAGGGTCTCCGAGAGGGGCACTCTCAGCTGGGGGTCGTGGAATTTCATTTCATTGTGAAGGCGTGCTTTTCCAAAGACTGCTGTGCTCTGTGGATATGATGGAATGTGAGCGAGTGACATAGAAAGGTCTCATCTGGGCTGGCAGGAGGGCAGGTCGCCCTACCAATGAGGTTTTCTTATTAAAACCAAGTCAGGGGTGAAGGCAGTTTTTAATATTAAAAGAATATGCCCCAATGGCCACATGTCCCTCACCTCCCTCCACCCCAGGAAAGCAGCTGACATTTCCTGCACATTTTAACTTTCTAGCCAAATAATGAAATAATCATATTGGCTCCTCAGTCACAGGATTCATTTTATCTCATTCCCAGGCTTCAGAATTCATCTCATATTTTAATCTGTTTTGAGCTCTTTTCAATTGCCTTGGAGATAGAGCCAAAGGTTCACTGAACTTGTGTTGCCTGGAGTTGTTTGGTTTAGGCTCCTGTGGGGTATTTTCTTTAATAACGCGGTCCATCTTACAGCAGCAGCAGCAGGCGTGGAGGGGGTTGGAGTCAGGGCTCAGCTTGTGCTCTGTGGCGTCCTGATAGTGAATTAATGTCCAAATTCCAACTCTGGGGATTCTCATCTTCTGCCCTCCTGTGTGTGGTACCCTCCCTCTCCGTTGTATTAATTCTTAAAAGACCACCTTCCTGCAGAAACATGCTCCAGCTGCTGTACAAAGCATCCTCCTGCCCTGCAGCTTGGTTACAATTACCATGCCAGCAGCACCACCACACCCCACTCTCCTGCAAGGCTCAGCGTGTCTCACGGGTGATCCGCTAGCTCCCATGCAATATCAATGCCAGTTACCCTGTTACTTGGGTAAGGTTGAGGTGAGAAGAAACCAAGCAGTCTGCCTCAGAACAGAAGGGCACATTTGGCTAATGTCACCCTTTCATCCAGGCGAACACTGTGCAAACATTTCATTGGATGTTTTAGTTTAATTCTTGATTTTCCTTTCTGTGTTTAGGTTAGAGTTTCTGTGCGGACAGTGGATCTGGGAATGAGAGTGTGCACCTTTAATCCCAGCACTCTAGTAGCAGAGGCAGGTAGTTCTCTAAATTAAAGAGTTCTTAGCCAGCTAGAGTTATGTGGTAAAGCCTGTGTCAACCAAACCAAACACAAAACCAAGAGAATGGCCATAAGGGTACAAGTCACTCCTTCTGCTGCCCTGCCACAATGGCATGCCATTGTGAATAGCTGTCTTGGAACCAAAGGCTGGTCGGGACTTTGGTTTTGTGGCCTGTGTTTCCGGAGAGTGATGTGAGAACTTGGTGTAGCAGGTAGCAGAACCTCATCGCTGGTCTCTGACGCGGTCAGTTTGAGAGGCTGTACCAAAGTACCACAGATTGGGTGGCTTGTGGGGAATGCAAGTGTTCTCATCACAGTTCTGGAGGCCAGAGGTCGAAGACAGAGTCAAGGTCTGCTTTTGGTTCATAGATAATTCTTTGGAATGTATCCTCAGATGGTGGAAGGGAGGACTCAGGTCTCTCCAGCCCTCACAAGGGCATGGATCCCATTCCTGAGAGCTCCACTCTGTAGGTCTAATTGTCTCCAAAGGCCCTGCCCCCTAATGCCCTTACACTGGGGGAGAGCTCCACTCTGGAGGTCTAATTGTCTCCAAAGGCCCTGCCCCCTTACACTGGAGGTTAGGATTTCAGCATATGAAGCTGGGGTTACAAGTACTCAGACCACAGCAGGCTTGAAATCACGTTTGTTGTGAGATTGCTGGGGAGAAGTGGGCAGATAAACCTAGGAAGAGCAAGCAGTGACTGGGGCGGGGGAATTTCCCCAGAAAGGATGGCCTAAGGAAAAATGGAAGGTGCTCAGATGTGCAAAAGCCTTGCTGACAGAAACGACCAGACGCTCCTGCCCCAGATGTTCCTCGGGCTACAAGGTCTGGTGCCCTAGTTCCATCAGGATGGCTGACTTTGGAGCAGGTGTTTTGCATCTTCCAGTCCCTGTTAGCTCAGCTGCCCAGGGAGGAGAAAGGCCTGAGAGCCATCTTCCATGGCAGCCCTGCTGAGAGGTGGAAGTGCACCCAGCAGGGGTCACCATCCCAGGGCAGGTCAAACTGCATCTGTGGGAGAGTGGGCACCTTGCCTATTGCTCCCTCCTCCTGCTGCACTGACTGAAGGGCCTGTGCCATGGTCCAGACTCTGTAAAACTATGCAAAGGTTATGTAAAACCTTCTCCTTCCTCTGGCTTACAGTAGGAGCTTTTCCAGGACTCTCCTCTTCCACACGGAGCTGCTGCACCCTCTCCGGGAAGCCCAATCCCCTCCATGATCTCTCAGACAGGAGGCTGCTTGGGCTAAGGGTTTCCTTGCAAGATTCCAAAAGGCGCCCTGTGCTGGGGTTCAACTCCCTCTCCACTGCACCGAGCATTCAAGGAGAGAAGAGCAAGGAGAGCAGGCCACCAGCATTCCCAAAGCAGCCTATATGCCCACAAGGCATAGAAGGAACATGGCTCCTTGGCAATGCACTGGTGTATTTCAGCTGGATACTGGGAGTCCGGAATGTCAAATCAGATTAAAGGGCAGCGCTTGAGTTTTGAGCTTAGTAGTAGGCTGTGTAGGTGACTTACACAGTGTCCCGTGGGCTCTGAGAAGTGAGAGTGCGGGGAAATGGAGGGCAGGGCAGTGGACGATGGGCTGTGACAACTGGCGACACCGCCTCTCACCGTAGGAATGGAGGAGGCTGCCTGTGCTCCCAAACCCAGCTTCTCCACATGTCAAATAGACTATTTGTATCTATAGATCCTGTATGAGAGCAGTGAGGCCAGGCAGGAAGACATTTTGTAAAACTAAGGCTTCCATTCCAATTAAAAAACTGAAGGAAAAATTCTGCACCATCAGCTAGGACAATAAACACCATGTCCCATAGGCTTTGCAGTGGGGACCAAATGCCCTCAATTCTCTATCTCCTGCCTAGGCGCCTCCCCCATTGTGTGTACTAGACCTCATCCACAGTAGTACTAGCCAGCCCTCTTCTTAACATCTCCATCTTCAAAGTCCCCGCCCCCTGCCAAAATCCTGGCTCTATTCCTTAGAACAAAACTATGTGTGCTTCACTCTGGAAGAAACATGTTCTGTGCCCCTCAGGCCCTCCAGCTCCCATCACCTGCTAGTTCTTGGTGACGGGTTTAGGGACTTATACCCCAGTGGAGTCCTCCTTGTTTCCCCAATCTCTCTATTGTAGGTGAGACTGCTCGTTAGTTTCCTGACTACTCAGACCCAAATAATCGCACAGAAACTATATTAATTACAACATTGTTTGGCCAATGACTCTAGCGTATTCCTAGCTAACTCTTACCCATTAAACTAAGTTAATCCATTTCTATCAATCTGTGTATCACCAGGAGGTTGTGGCCTACCAGCAAGGTTCCCAAAGTTCCAGCATGTCGTTCTCCTGTGGCAGCTACATGGTGTCTCGTTGACGCTGCCCACTCTCTCTCTCTATCACTTTCAACCTGGCTATGTTCTGTTAAGCCACTGGCCCAAACAGCTTCTTTATTAACTAATGGTAATAAAACGTATTCACAGCATACAGAGGGGAATCCCACTTCACTCTGTTCTTACTCCCTCACAGACATCAGATGGTCCATCTTATCTACCTGAATCTCTACTCTGTGTGGCCTGGTTGATGCTCCTCAGATTCTCCACACCCCTTCAGTCCTCTGTCACATTTGAATGATCGTCAAGGATTAGGGATTCTGTGTTTTTATGGACTTTCCTTAGTGCTCCATGTCCCTATCTTGGTTCAGGCTCTCATCTCTCATATAGATTGTAGATCTAGTCTCTTATAGGGTCCTGGCCTCTTCCTCTGGCTCCCTCTATCTTCTGGGTCAAGTCTGACCCCCAAACTCCCTGGAAACCAATTGTCCTAGTCAGCTGTAAAGTCTGTGAACTGCCACAGCGACCTACCTGCCAAGGTAGCTTCAGTGGTACAATAGTGGCACATGTATTCTGGGTGCAACCAACAGCTATTTAATTGGACTTATGGCTTCTAAATTTGAGGGAATTTAGTGCCTGGTACTATAAATACAGCCAACGACTGTGGCTGATGCAGTTATAGACCCCAGAAGAGATCCTACTACTCCCACTTTTCTAATTGCTATAATTCCGAACTACAGTCTAAGTACTTATCTTTATACCCAGAGATAAGAGTAGCTCTCATCCCTCAAAGAAGCTTTTTTTTTAAAAAAAAAAAACAACAGATAGAGACTATTGAAGAAATCCCACTGTTCAAAATGCAGAGAAAAGTAGATGATGGGGTGCCTAACCTGAATAGATACATCTACAATACAACTCTTGCACCTAAGACCCAGGGATCTTATGGAGGATAGGGCAGGAAGATTGCAAGAGCAGAGTATCAGGCCATCTGCTGCCAGTTAGTATTGTCTACATATGACAGGGATGCTGCACGTACCAATTCTCAACAATATGAGAGCATAAACAAGACTTGGATAATGATAGCACCAGCTGACATGCCGACGTGAATTTGGGAAATCTCAGAGACCCCAACCTATAGATGAAGAACTACAGGCAATCTATGGCTGCTGAGAGAGAGGGGGGGGGGATTGGTCTTCTCTGGGATTGAGCCCCCATAGACTATCCAATCACAAGGGGTCAATCCTAAATACATGTACACGTGTACAACACTAAATGGATTCAGATATATTTATGTTTATATAATAATATTAAAAAATTTGAGAGGGAATGAGACTGATGGGGGGTTGGAGGGGAAGGAGAGAGAAATGATGCAAATATAGTATTCATGTATGAAGTTATCATTATCATCATCATCATCATCATCATCATAATAATAATAATAATAAAGAACTGCCATCGGACCCAGGCCAGGCTCTGAGTGTGGTGGGGGCCAAGAGGATAGAGAGAATACTAACGCATCCTGACAACCTTAGTCTCCCGTCCGTGGGATGAGGTGGGTGGGCTATTCATTGCTTCTCAGATTGCTCAGAGATGGGAATGGCTAGTCTCCCCAGTTGTACCTGCTACCTGCCATGTGTAATAATGTAACTACTTTTAACTTGCTGTTAAACTGTATCATGGCCTATGTGCTTATATATCATAGGATTGTAATCTCATTTATTGTCATGATGACCTCTGTTGTTTTCTTTGAAAGTCACGCAGTACACCTGAAGGTCTGCCGCTCATTCTTAATAGGCTGGCTGAGATGAAGTCCACGCCTTTCAAGGACTTGGGGTATTCTTGTGGTTGTACCACTGTCACCACTGTCTAATTTCCAGTGTTTTTGTGACTTCAGAAACAAGCCCCAGGAATAGTATCATGGGTATACACCAATCAGAGCCCCCTGAGCTTCTGGGCATGTTTGACAGCAGCACAATCCAGACTGCCCTGATTGGCACGGACACTGGCTCTACACCGAGGTGGGGTAGGAGGGATGCATGCTGCATCCCAAACTTTTAACCAGCGACCTTTGCTTAGGCCAATCAGGGTAAAATTGGTGTGAGGAGGAGATATGCATGGTGATTTTATATTTTCTCTACATGCATAGACACATATGGTGACCAGAAATGAACTTGCGTTGCCTCTGGCCTGAGAAACTCAAGAGTTCTTTCTGTCCTGGTCCATCTGACTGGTTCTGGGAGGTAGGAAGGGCTCCTCAGGGTGGATGAGGCTGAGGCTGAATGCCTGTGAGGTCCATCTGTGCCCCGGGGAAGGTCACCTGCTCCTACACTACCTGAGCACTTGGCGAGAGCCCCCTGGGTCCTGAGTGACAGAGTGTTTTCTCCTTGGTGCTCTGTTAGGTCTAATGTCATTGTCACCTCCTCCGTGTCGATGTAAAGGCTTTTGAGAGACGGGGAGAAGTGAGAACACATATACCATCCCAGGGATCTCTGAGCAAAACCAATAGGAAGGTGAATCTTGTTTTTATGACACCTCTGCCTCATAACTTCCCTCCCCCAGGGTGTGGGTGGCCTTCCCTCCTGGGGGCTGTCTGCTTCCAACAGAAAGTGTTCCCACTGCCCTCTGGGACCACCTGCCAGCGGGTTTCAGAGTGATGGTTTGGTTGTCTGATAGATTTCCTCTCAGCATGTGTTTGCTCATCCCACACTCCTGAATGTTCTCCTATGTCCAGCACGGAGCATGAAGAGGGGGTGTGAGGCCTGGATCAAGGCCTGTCCCCGTCTCTAAGCTCTTCCAGGGCTGACTGTGTGTATAGATGTCTCTGGTAGGTCGTGTTGGTTAAGAACGGTCATAAGACCTAGGCTGTGTGATGGGAGTCGATAGAGCAGAGAAAATGCCAGGTCACCCATTAGTCTGTTTCCCCATCTGTGGGATGAGGTGGGAGGGCCATCGGCTACTTCTCAGATTGCCCAGTGATGGGAATGACCAGGGGGACAGGTTCAGTGTTTGGATTCCCAATTTGTTCCTGACAGCCAGGAGTCTGGTCTGTCCAGCCTCCCAGATCTGTTCCAGGAGTTTGTGTAGGCAGGCTGTGATCAAGCATACGGATGCAAAGAGGAGGTCCTTCCTGGTGCTAAATTCCTGAACATTCTCTGTTTTGTGTTGGAAAAGCATTTGCCATGGCTGGCGGCAGCCAGGAGAATCACTGGGCTGGGAGACAGGGACATTGTTAAGCTCTAATTGGTTGCTGAATAATTTAACCACCCAGTTAGCAGAACTGGGGAGAGGCTGTGGTATAGGAAAGCTCTTGGAGTAGGCTAAGGTTGCTTGGCCTACGCCATTTGCCTGCAGCCCTGGCACCTTCTGTGTGCTTCTCTTGGAGACTCCCTAAAACCAAGGAGGGATGTGGGGTGTGGTGCCCCAGATGAACATTCCAATTGTGCCAGCCCTTTTCCAGTTGGAAAACTGTTTACCTCTTCAGCAAAGCTATCAAGGACACCCTAAGGCTCCTGTAATGGGAGAGTTTTCCAACATCACGGGTATCTAAGTTGCCTGGTTCCTGCTAACACAGAGGCCAGGCCCCACCACCATGGTGTGCCATTCAAGGGGGATGAGATAGGGCACAGAAAGAAGATGTCTGATAGGTTCCCAAGAGCTGCTTACTGTTGCTGGTTCTCTTAAAGGCCCTTACTATCTTCTCAGCCCTCTGGACTCAGTACTTAGTCACCACTGCCAGGGCACATACAGTCTGTTGAAAGACATAACCCTACCTATTCCAGCCAACCCTGATTAAGAGAACATACGGTTCAGATGTCTGGGGTGCGGCAGAGGGAGGTTAAACAGCATGAAAGTCAGGCATAAGGAGTGAGTGTGTGATGTGGGAGGTTTCTCGGAGGCAGGCTTTGGAAAGGGGGCAGCGTATGAACATGCAAGGCTGTGCAATGCATACAGACCAGCGCTGCATAGCCCCTTCTAGAGCTGTGCAGTATAGTGCTGCTGCTGCTGCTG
>NC_022020.1:60028439-60030045 GCF_000317375.1 Microtus ochrogaster
CCTTACATTTTGAAAAGCAGATTTGCCCTGGTAGTTCATGACTGATCTGTGTGGTGTGGGTTCAAGGCTGTATGTAAGAAGAGATTTCCTACCCCACTCACTCTAGCCTTCCTCCCAGACTCTGTCCTTTCAACCCCAGAGCTCTGAGAGGTTTAAATCAGAGATGCCCAAGAAGGAAAAGAACAACTTGACCGCACCATCCTCTGTCACCGTGGAGGGGATTTCCATGGTAATCTTCTCTAGAGGCTAATGGACAGTGGGCAGGAGATAGGCAAACGTTAACAGAATTGGAGGCAAAGTGGGGAAAGCTGGGTGCAGCAGAGAAAGACAGCACACTCAGGGCCAGAGAGGCATAGGGAAGGCAGAGCTGGTTTATATAGGGAGAACCCTTCTCTGAGGCTTCAGTGTTGTGGTGGTGAGGGCAGGGGCCCACCTGCTTAGAGGCACTGAAAGACGTCATCAGGCATGGGGCCTGGATGCTTAGGGCTGCAGGGGAGCTTCGGGAAGACTGGAAGGCTGATGACAGCACAGCTAGTGTAGTTGGCTCCTCTTTATGCAGACCTTGAGAGACACATTGCTCCTCCTCCTAACTGGAGGTGGAGGGAGGTGGGGTGGAATTGCTATTAGACTTGCCAGAAAGAACAGGAGATTACATGTCTTTCAAATCTGGTTTTAAGTCCATTAGACTCGAAAACCATGAGGGAAGAAAAACTCAATTCTACTTGCATTTGGGGTTAAGGGTCTGAAAAGAAGGTCAGGCAGGTCATTTGGCATGATGAATCAAATGTTATATTATCTCCTTATGGCAGATTGAATGAGAATGACTCACTTATATGATTGAATGATTGGTCCCTAATTAGTGGAACTGTTTGAGAAGGATTGGGAGGCATGGCATTGTTGGATTAAGTGTGGCCATGTTGGTGGAAGTGTGTCACTGGGGGTGGAAATTTTAAGGTTTTTCAAAGCCCACACTAGGCTCACTCACAGTCTCTCTGCTTGCTGCCTGTAGATCAGGATGTAAAGCTCTCAGCTGCTGCGCCAATGCTGTGCCTGCTGGCTTCTTGACATGATGATTGACTAACTCTCTAAAACCGTGAAAGAGCCCCTGGTTAAATGCTTTCCTTTAAAAGAGTTGCATCGGCATTAGAACAGTGACTAAAATCACAACTTTTCTCATAGACATGATGGGGTTTCGGCGCATGTGTGTGAGAACCATGTTGAGAAATAGTACACAGGTTGCTTCCAGCAGGAAACTCTCAAGAGCAAGTTCATCACTTCTGTTTAAGTTGAGATTGGAATGCTATCTTGAATCACCTGTTGTCTTTGTGGGAAAGGTATGGATGACATGGCCACTCTCCTAGTCCATCCCAGACAGTGCTTTTGTAGAATCAGTTTCCCAGCTGGGATAAGATCAGCACTCTTGGAGAGGTCTGTGGTGGCTTTGAAGGTGGAGAGAGAAGCCTAGAACCCAACAGACACAGGTGCCTCCTGTCAAGGCTCACTCCTCCACCGAAGCCTCCAGCAGGAATAGAGGAGGGGATGTTGTTCAGCTATATACAAAAGCTTCTCTCAGACTGAAACATTCTATCTTAAGGAAGCTTTTTTT
>NC_022020.1:60030245-60082961 GCF_000317375.1 Microtus ochrogaster
CTTAAGGAAGCTTCTTATGCAGGAAAACAATTCAAAAAAGCTTCAGAAAGTCCCTGAAACTGACCAGACCCAGTAGACCCCTCCCTGGCAGAGTAGACAATAAAAGAAAGCTGAGAGTGTCTCTCGGAGGAAAGGAAGCTGAACTCCAAGAAAAGTTTCTGACCAGACCAGCTGCCTGGCAGAAGCAGAGAGCAGCAGGGTGTTTAGACCAACTGAGGCACCCGGAAAGGACACTCTTCAGCCTGCTGAGCTGCCCGCTGGCTATGCAGTGAGCTCTAGGTTACCAGCTTTGAGACCTGCATACATGCTTGGATTCTGGTGATGCGGTTGTCTTACAGTCATTCTGCTGTAATGTGACCCCTCACCCATATTCCTGTACGCAACCCCAATAAAGCTCTTTGGATCACCAAACTGGCTGTAGTAGTATTTGTACTTTTGTCTGTTGTGGTTTTCCTGTCTGGGATGAATAGATATGTATGCTGTGTCCCTCTGAAAAAAAGAAAATTTGACACAACAACAGCTGTTAACACATTGCTTTGGGGCCAGGGAGACACTTTCCAGCTTCTGACCCTCGCAACTGAGAGGTGAATCCCTGTCGTTTACATCACTTCGTTTTTGGAAAATTTGTTCCAATAATAATACCCCAAACCACCTCCAAACAAAT
Source organism: Microtus ochrogaster (assembly GCF_000317375.1). Classification (NCBI taxonomy): domain Eukaryota; kingdom Metazoa; phylum Chordata; class Mammalia; order Rodentia; family Cricetidae; genus Microtus; species Microtus ochrogaster. The sequence goes on from NC_022020.1 coordinate 60,030,910, forward strand.
ACCAACAGAAGCTTCACAAACCCCAGCAAAGCTGATATCCTACTCAAAGCGGTGAAAAAAAAAACAGTCTAATCAGGGTAATGTTGTTACACAGGGACTTAAGAGACTCCTGGTTTTCAGCATCGAGCCGTACGGTGCAGGTGTGAGCGCTGTGGCTCCCAAATCATTGCATTAGGCCAGTGGGAGAACCCACTGTTCCCGGTGCTTGTTGGGGGCCGACACAATGGAAGAGCCCCAGTGGCTCTGTGTCAGTCTTTTCCGTCTCTTCTCTTTAGTGACTTTGGGGTGCCAGGACTATGTGTTCTCACCATAGCATGACACTTTGAGAGGCTTTGCCATCTTGAACCCTATGTACCAGACCTTAGTTCCCAGCTGAAAAGCCCCCTGGGCTGCAGATCTTTCCCGTGGAGAAACTTAACTCTGCTTTGCCTTCCTTATCCTGCCCTTGGCCTGGGCATCATCACTAAGCCGTCTTAGAGTTTCTGATCTGGGACCTGGGTGATCTACCCCCTCTCGTGAGAGCACCATGGCTTCAGGTAGAAGTTTGCTTTGTTCGTCCATCACCTGTCTGTCTTCTCAGCAAGGTCTCACTGGTGCTATTAATGAGCAAACACAGCCACTAGTGTTTGTGTCGGTTGCTGATGCTGGACAGGGGTTGGGAGGCGTGGAAGAGATGAAGCCATCAAGGGAGACGGAGCCCTGAGCGTTGTCTTCTAGCTGTCAAGAGAATTCATTGTTTTCCACCACGTCCCTCGTCAGTGCCCATCGTATGCTGGGAAATGGAAAGGGTGGTGGTGGTGATTATTTTCTTCTTGAGTCCTCCCTCACGGGGTTTGCACAGCAGAGATGAACCACTAAATCACCTGTAGACACTTCTCAAGCCTGCCTGCCACCTGTTTCCAGTGCCACTCAAGGGCTGCATTCAGAAGCTCCTCAGTTCTCCACGCTGGCCTGTGCTGGTCATCTCTCACTCAGGGAGCACCTTTGTACCTGTACCCCTGTCCCACCCTCACAGCTTCTTCCTCTGTGCGCTGGAGTAGAGGCTGCAGTGGGCATAGCCAGGTGACGCGTCTATGTTGTGACTCCTAGAAGGACATACCTGAGGGGGCTGATCCTGCCCACGCCATCTCAAGGTGGCATGCAGTGGTTTCATCCAGAGGGTCAGCTTTCTTGGGAGCAAAGCAGCCAGGCAGCCATGTCTGTGCCTGCTGGGAAACTGTGCACTTCAGGAAGAGTAGCAACCAAAAGCACAGACTTTGGAATGAGCAGATGGTTCCCATCCACACTTCCCATTGACGGATGGTGTGATCTTTGCTTGATTATTCTTTGGAGCATCTGTAAAAATAGGATCTGGACCAGGACCATTGGTGACCCAGGGATGGGTGTGTCTGGGACTGAATTATGATCTGGGCCTGCCTTCCAGTCTGTCCCCTGTGGCGAGATCAGCCATGGACTAAATATTCCTCTCCTCCCGTGGGAAGACAGGCAGTGAAGCGGAGCTAGGTACAGTTCGGTGGCAGGGCTGTTTTGATGAAGGCTTGAACTTATCCCCCGAGACTCCTGGCTCCTGGTATTAGTCTCCGGCAAAGTTTGTACGCTTTTATAGTCCTGGCTCGTTTTGGTGCTACTGTGCGACTCCCAGGCCAGGAAGGCAGGGCTGTGGGCTGGCAGAGGCTGTCAACCCTCATGCCAGCCCTCTTGGTGGGTGGAGGCTTGATGTAGTGGGACTGGGCCTTTCTGGGTTTCCTATTCCTTCTCTGTCCCTATGATCGATCTCTCACTTCCCAACCTCTGTCTTGCTCTGCCTTCTTGAGGTTGACCTCCTCTTCTCAGTCTCAAAGTGATTTCTCTGCCTTGTTCCCAGAATCTTCCTTTTATGTAGTAGGGATGCTTGGCCTTTTCACAGAGGCCACTAGCATCACAGAAAGCAGCCTTCACACAGGCTAACCGGAATTTTCATTCCTGCTCCACCCCTCAGACTCCTTGCTGGCTGTATCCCCAGGCAGGAAGTTTGGACGTCCAGGGGCGGAATGAGGGTTGTTGGGTCACAGTGATTGCCTGGGAAGAGAAGCAGAAGAGGTCACTGGTTATGCGGCTTGCAAAGCCACGTTAGTGGAAGTTGGCTTCTCTCTGAATGAAAGGAGTAGAGACAGAGAGATGGCTGCTTCAGCGCCTGCAGGGAGAAGAGAGTGCATGTCCAAGCCCTACTCCACTTAGTGGTCCTAGGTCTATATAGATGCTGTCTCTGCCTTGGGGCCTCTCAAGCCTTCTTGGGGATACAGAAATGAGATCCCCATGAGGAGCAAGGCTTCTCTCTCCTGTGGGAAGTCATAGGCAAGGGTAGAGTGAAGGTGGGGGTTGGTTTGCAGGAGTTGGGATGAAAGTCTGTGGCCTCATTGTCTTGTCCGGCCCCTCAGTGATGTCAGCCCCTCTGGTGGTCTGTAAATGTGTTCTGGGAAAACCAGCTGGTAATAGTAAGGATATGGCTGTTCAGGCAGAGGGTCAAGAAAGAGGCACCTCGCTCACCGGGAGCAGAGTGCTGGCAATGGCTCTCATGCAAGCACACAGCCACAAGGGTCAAAGCAGGGAAAGCTCTCCAGCACTGTAAACAGCTGCGGTGCCCTCGCTCCCATGCACACCCTCCCACCCCTGCTCAAGACCTGGTTGTCCAGCCTGGAGTTGTATATCAAGAACGAGGTGGGCAGCTGCTTTAGGCAGTCGTGCCTGGCAGAGGGCCTGATGGCTGGGACCCTGACTTCAGAAGACAGGAAAGAGAGGAAGGACAGCCAGTCTTGGAGACAGTGCCTGACATAGCGAGACGAGACTGGAAGATGCCGAGGGTCTTAGTTCTCTAAGAGCTTTGTAGAACAGGATCTGGAAGGATGTCCAAGGAGGAATTTCACATCACACATCCTTCCCTACAAAATGAAGAGAAGCCTGTAAGTGTTTAAAAACCTGCTTCACACAGTGAGGCTAAAATAAAACACACTTTCTTACTTGAGGGAATGATGTTTAGTTGTCTCATAAAAGAAAAAATCCCTTTTCTGTCTGTCCCTCCAGCATCAGAGGGAGAAGCAGCAAGAGCTGAGAGAGATCGTGCAGCTCTTTGCCAGTCATGCAGATGGTGTCGCCCTGAAGCAGAGAGAGGAGGTGACTTGTCCTGAGTTCCACAGCTAGGTGGATGCAGAGCCAGGGTCCTGAGCTTGGCTAGCTGTAGCGTAAAATGGGTTTGGGAATGATAGCAGCCTGACTTCAAGCAGTTGTGCTTTGTAGCAGGACTAGTCAGACCAGGGCTGGAACCCTCTATGATCCTGCCGGGGCAGCACTGAGACCTAGATGGGACCCTGGGGAGCTGGAGACATCTGTCCAGCAACAGGTTGAGGAGACTGTGCACCAGTGAGGTATCTGTCAGGGCTGAGTGCTTCTGGGGAGCCAGGGAAGCTACGCAGGAGCCATCTGGGACAGGGGGCTCAGAGTAGTGCAAACAGCCCAATATGTAACAGAGGCAAGAACACCCCCCTCCAGAATGTTCTGTGATTGCTGTTCTAGAGGAGCCCACCTTCAGCTTGCCTGGGGCTACTCTGAAAGGCAGCAGGTAGCTCCAGAGCAGACGACAAAGAGGAAAACGACACGTGCTCCAGGACTCTCAGTGGAGCCTGCTCCCAAACTCTGGGTTTTGCTTTCTGTTTCTTGCAAGAAAGGGTTGCAAATCCAGCTTGCCCAGCAGGTCTGCCACAGCTTCTCACCCAGTGTCTCTCCCCACACTTCCTATTTTTACTCTTAATAACTGCGCTTGGGGTTACCAAGGTCTCCCTGTTGCTATAGTGAGAGGTGATGGTGCCAGCCTTCCAAAGCACTGGACTCTTGGCTCTAAGGGAAAACACAATCTGAGTTGCTGTATTTTGGGGTTTGACTGAGAAGATTTAATGCTCCATTTTCCAGCCTTTGCAACAATGGCAGTTTGTGCTTTAAAAAAAGATACATAAAACCTCGATAACAAAGAATAACGGGCAGTTCTGGGGAGTGGGCATCTGAGACTATATAGAAAATAAAATTTAAATTATGAGGACGATAAAACTTCAGGAAAATACAGAAAATAACAAACGTGTGAAAACAGATATTGATAACACAGCTTCCACGGCCCTTCCACCGATACCCCCACCATCGGTTTTCATTCACAGGCCGGGGCTGGAGACACAGAGCCATAAGGACAGCTCTGTCAGCTAGCAGGTAGGAAATGTGTTCTGGGTGGGGCTCCATCCCGTAGAGTTGTGTGTATACATCAGGTAATGTAACACGACTACACAGGGCCCTTCTTGTTTTCCTCCCCAGCCACTCTCGAAGCCACGTGGTCACCGATGAATTTGCTCCTCCTCTGATGCAGGTGACTGGCCTGCTTGGTCCGGTTCCCCACCAGCATCCCTATGTCCCTACACAAACACGTTCCTTGTTAACCAAAGAATGGTCTCTGAGCAGCGGAGTGGTGTAGCTGTCCCATGGCTCTCCCACCTCACCTGGGGTCTACAGTTCAGCCTCTGTATTTGTAGTAGGACTCCGAGTCTGAGGAGTGTTGATCTACATCCGGTCAAGTTCCAGGGTGGGAGGCACAGACCAGGTGTGCAAGCGTCCGAGCAGGCAAAGGGAGTGAAGAGGAAAGGGGCCTACCAATGCGGGAGTAAAAGGACATTCTATGACTCAGATCCATAGACTATGCAAGATTGACGACCGGGAGCCAAGATGGCTGCTCAGGGCAGGAGTATGGGCTTGAGAAACACGACAACCCCTTGCTTTCTCTTCCATCTTACAGATAAAGCTAAAGCACAGAGAGATCACCGTGCTTACTTAGGGTCACACAGCTCATTGCTGGTAGGGCTGGGATGCAAACCCAGTTCCAGAGTCTGTACTTTTAACCAGCCTGAGATATGGCCCAGAGCTCCAGGGACAGCAGGGTGAGAAGGCCAGTTTGCACTAATGCTAAAGCCAGTCACTCGAACTTTCTAGTTACTGATAGTCCATCAGGATTCAAATTCAGAATGCCTTTAGGGACCAAACTGATAGTCTTTTCTCTTTGGTCTGTGCTCTCAGAGCAACCTCTCCTCCTGCAAGGACCCCTGAGTCCCACCCACCCCAGCCTGGCTCCAAGCAGTCAAAAAGAGACACCCCCCCCCACTTCCTTTGTCTTTCATGGTGGGAAGATACAAGAGGCAGATAGCTGTTTTACACACCAGGAAGTGATGAAGCAAAAGCATAGCATCAAATCCGACTGCCCCCCACTTTTACAGCAAGCAACCAGGCCCAGAGAACTCAGGTCCCCGCTGAGGTCAGGCCCGGGATTCACTGCTCCCTGGATGATAATGGCTTCTTTGTCTTTGGTGGCATGAGTTACCTGGCCAGCCTGCACCATGATGCTGGCTTACTAAATTAGTATCCGTTCTGCCTGAAGCTTAGGCGGGAAGATGCGTCTCACACCCAGGCATAGAACGAAGTGTCTGCTTGCTGGTAAAGGTCCGAGCCATGCAGAAGTGTGTCCTGAGACTCCTGAGACAGACAGCCTTCCTCCAGCCTTCCGCCGGGACTTTCCCTACCCCTCTTTGCAAGGGCAGCCACTTAACAAAGTCCTCCTCTCCAATGGCGCCTTCACTTTCCTGCCAGCCATCGGGCTGTGCAGGATCCCTGCCACAGCAAGGCTATTTTTAACAAGCATCCCAGGCTTCGGGGGGTTGAGGAGAGGGGTAGAAAAAAAGATTCCATTTGTGTATTTTTAATCCATGCACATTTGAGAAGCCAGTGGCGTTCTCATCCCCACTGCAAGGATTGTGGGCAATTGATCAGGCATGGAGCGCTGGGTAATCCTTTTTCTTCCTTTTAACAAGGCTGTGGGGCTTCCAGGGGCTGGGGCCGTGCTTCCCACCGCCTGGTTGTCTCCTGATCCTACTGACCCAGCTCTCTCTCAAACCGCCTGGAGAATCCTGGCAGGGTCTCCTGGGCCAAGGAGGTCTGGGAACCTGACTCTTGGTGCCAAACTCATATTTAGAAATGTCTCTAGCCAGACTTTGGCGTCTGTCCCACATGGGCCCTGGGTGGGGGGGGGTATTCATATGTGCTATCTACAAATTCATTCTAAGCGGGCAATTTCCTCTATGACTATAAACATGGCCCCTGTGTGGAGGGGCTGTGGGAACCTGTGCCCCTTGGGCACAGAGTGCTATGTGCAGGTGAACAGGGAATCACAGGGAACAGGAGAAAAAACTGTCCCAAGGCTTGGGCCGAGCAAATGACGGTGAGAAAGGAGTTCCACCTCCTGGTCGGTCATCTACCCACTTTCTGCACTCCTCCCTGGGTGCCTAGGGCATCCCCCTGCCTCAGAAGGGGTTTTCTGACTTTCAGTGGGCCTGACTGTGCCCGTCTTGCCAATCCTTTTTGCTCTGACTGCCCTAATCTGTGGGGTAAGACCGAGGCCACACGCACAAGGCCTGCTCCTTCCCTCTGTGAAGGGCTGGGCCCTCAGTCTCTCTAATGGCATCGGTGAAAAGCAGCCAGAAGGGCTGTCATCCCCAAAGCACGGCCTGTGCTTCCTGAAGAACCTTGTGCTTTTCATGTCAGAGCATGGTGATGGATGATGTCGACTCAAAGATCGGACTTTCCCCAGTAGCCCCTTAGCTGACGGACACTGTCTCAGTCCTGTGAGCACTCTCTCTTGCACCCGATGCCCTTCTCTGCTGTTTAATGAACACCTACAGGGACACGCTCTGCACCTGCCCGGTGGTGGCCATGAGACCTGAGAGATACAGCAGTGGAAACGTGCTTTCTTCTCTCGAGGTATATCACACCACCCGCCCCTCTGCAGCTCTGCCTTAGCACCTTGCTCTTCAGATTCTTGTGGGAGAAGAGGCTGCTTTTCTATAGCCCCATTTTCTGAAAGAATCTAAATGTATCAAGGGGATTTCTGCCTTTTGCCCCTCCCCTCTCATCCCAGGCAAGAACTCTGAAAAGGGTCAGGGTGACTGAGGAGACATGGAAAATGTCCCACGACTGAACAAATGACATGGAGCACAAAGGGAGCTCAGCCTCTGCTCCAGGCAAACCCCAAGTTCAGATGAAGGAAAACGTACGATGGTAGCTCTGTGTGTGGGGGTGGGGTGGGGGTTGGGATCAGCTCCTCCTTTTACAGGAACCATCTCAGGGTCAGAGGAAGTGGGGAGATGGCCTCAAAGCCAGCGATAGGCCTCCAAGGCCAGAGGATGGTGAGATCTGGAGCCGAGCACAAGGCTGCCCTAGGTATCGCTCGCCCTTGGGAAAATTGCCTTTTCATGTGGTTGGGGGTGGACATTGCAATTTTTCTTTGAGGGTTAATTGTTTGGCTGACAGCACAGATAATTAGGAATGAGAATCCTGGAGAGAGGGTGACAGCACCATCTGCTGTGAATATGTTTCAGCCCCACCTCACAGGAGGGCCAGGACGTGCTGTTTCTGTGTGCACGCACATGCACACACACACGCGCACACACGCACGCGCACACACACACATACACATGCGTCAGCAAAGATGTGGCTGTTCCACCGTTTGCTTTCAGTCCAGCACCAGATAATCCAGGTGATGGTGTCATCAGTGGGCCAGGATAGTGACCTGCTTTCTGAGGGCAGCTTCTTCCCTTCCCCCACTGCACCTGTACATACACTGCACACTCAGAAAGTACCGCTAGTACTAGGCACTGGTTTTTGTTCTTTCCTGCGGTCTATTGTGTTGTGCCTGGACCTCTGCTGGCTGCAGGCAGGCATGAGGGGCTACATGAGCTACTTGGAGCCATTGTTGTCTGGGGTCATCTTCCTGTCTCAACCAGCATCTACTACCTGCCCTGACTGGCTTGCATCTGTGATGCTTGCTCCAGAATCAGGCTAGCCCTGACTGCTGTGGTCAGGGAAGGATGACCTCAGTGAAAAAGCCCTGTGTGCCAGTGGCAGAGTTGCTTCAGAATCAAGCTGAGAAGCTGTTGTCCAGAGTGGGGGCCCTTTCTTCATATGGGCAGAGTCCTGTGGGATTACCCTTCTCCTTTTCAGTTCTTAGGAATAGATCACATACGTGGGATAGCATATGGAGCATAGACATGCCCTTCAAAGGGAAGAAGAGTATCCATCCTGCCGTCCAAAACGACTCTATGCCCACCATGCTGCTTGCCGCCTCTTACAGGAGGCCCTCGGTGCAGAACTGTGGAGAGGTAGCTGGGAGGCTGGTGGTTGTGCAGCACTTGATCGTGACCAGTTCTCCTTGGGCTCGGGATGCTTCAGCTGCCACACCACCTCTCCAGCCCATTTTCCTGCTTCTCAACCTCACCCTTGTCTCTCCTTGCTCTCCTTAGACTTACCTTTGGAGAAGAGACCAAAAGCATGACTGTCTTACCTGCTCCCTAACAGGACGAGTGGCCTCTTGCTTCGTTCTCACTCAGCCCTCATCCTCTGGGGATGACTTGACATTTAGATGAAATTAGCCTAGCACAGGAATACTTCCTGGGAAAACATGGTAAATTGAAGTTGGAAATACCAGCCTTGACTTTCTCCAACTTACTCTGTGACGTTCAACAGTCATCTCAACCTCTCTGTGCTTCTGTTTCCTCATCTTTGAAATAACGCTTCGTGGACCTACTACAAAACAGGGTGGAAAGGCAATTTCTAGGGCGCAATCTAAGTCATTGTCATCATCTTGCTTCAATAGTCCATACAGGCCGGAGGGAAGAACGTGTGTGCTCTGGTTCCTTCACTACCTGCACCCAGGGCATGGTGCATCCTCTTTCTGAAGTGCTGGTCGTCTGGGCTTTCATTCTCCGTCCATAGCATCTTCTCAGCAGCTGGTCCACTGAGGCTGAGAGGACCCTGGGTGGGTCTCAGCCATGTGAGCAGCTGTCCAGACCTGTTGAGAGGGACAGGGCTGCCGTCCCAGTGGTCCCAGTGTTCAGAGCAGGCGGGTGCAGTTGCCGCGGAAGCCTCATGACGCTTCCTTGCAGAGTATGGCCCACAATCTTGACTCTGGAATGCCAGGATTCGGGGGGACCAGTGTCAGTGTCTTTGTCCCTTGTGCTGGGGGGCAGGGGAGCTATATCTCTTTTCCTGTCTCTTCCTTTGAGATGAAGGGCTGGAAAGGCATTCATCATGGGTTATGGGTAGGGTGGTCTTCCTGGAGCCCCCAGCCTCCAGCACCCCAAAGCCTTGCCCCAGGATTTGGTGAGTAAAGGAATGTCCTGTTCTTCGCCCTTCCCATTGGTGGAGTGAGAGCACCTATTTCCTTCCTCTCCCAGAACACTGGGACAGCTCAGGGCTCCTGTTGGGTCTAAATTGAAGCCTGCGTGACCACTAACAGGTGGACACCTGGTTGAAAAGGGAGTCTTTCAAGTAGGTAGAAAGAAGTATGCAGAGGTAAGAAATCAGGAATAACGGATGTGTACATGCATGCGTGTGTATGTGTGTGTGTGCGCGTGCATGCATGCATGCGTGCTTGCATGCACATCATATGTTGAACCTGTAGTCAGAGCACGCTCAGTGGGAACCCTACATGGCATAGCTACCAGGCACTGTGGGATCGAATAATAAAGACCAATAAGAGGCTGGGTAGAAGACTCCAGAACACTTCACACCTGGACTTGTATGTCTGGGTCTGGTTGTGATGGAGACCTCTGTTCTCTTTGCAGATCCCCTCTGAAGCAGCCGGGAGCTCGAGTCACCCCATCCCGGAGGATTAGGCCAGCCGGAAGTGGAAGAGAGAATGGCGTGGGGCTTACCCAAAGCTGAGCAGTGAGCCAGGGCTCCTGGGACCTGGGGCTCCGACTGGGAGGCTGTACCACTGGAGTGACTCAAGAGGGATTGATGCTCTGGCCCCCAGCGACATGCACGTGGTGTAATGACAGGTAATGAACCTGAAGCTGGGCTATCCGTTATCAGTGATATGGCAGGTAGGGAAATACATCAGCCTGTATTCGGCCTACAGTGTCAGCCTCGAGAAGATAACTGTGCGAACTAAGCCCATGAAGCCTGATAAGATGATAGATGGACACCTTAGAGTTATTTGTTTTCACCCATGTGCTTGTTGAAGCCAGGTACCGGAAGATTTAGCATCAGCAGAGTTCACTTCCTATGTGGGAAGGAAGGCCTAGCACCGTGGTTATGCATGTAGCATATCTTATTGGAGGGATTCAGAGTACAAATCAAAAAGTCACTATTGTCACGAGTTCCTGCAAGAAACGGGGAGGTTATGTCAGCGAGGAAATTGAGGTAACAAAGGGCAAAGGAGCTCTTATGTACCCGTGAGGGAGTAGATCTGGGGCTCTGCACCTTGGGAACACCTTGGTTCAGACACCTAGAATTTTGCTCATGAAAAATAGAGAAGTGGACTGTGCCTATCTGTCCCTTCAAGGGTGCCTAAGCAAGCAGGGGAGGACTGAAAGTGCCTGGGGGTGGGGGTCAGGTGTAGGATATAGAGGGATACACAGGGTCTAGCAGATTCTTTGGATCTAGCAGTTAATTCCAGGATTTAGCTAAAGCAGGAAACATCAGGTAGATCTCTAGGACCTAGAAGGCTCGACCTCTTGAAACTTAGAAGGGCAAGGGGCCAACAGGGCTGGAAATGCCACCACAAAACTGTTATGACTGGTTGTTTGGTCTGTACCAAGTGTACCGTGAGGGTGTCGCTCTGGCAGCCTCCCCGTGGGGAACAAAGATGGCCGAGACAGAAGCAAAAATAGCTTGAAGTCTTGGGAAATGACCTGGGGCAATGGGAGAAAGGCCAGCAGCTGACAACAGGAGGCCCTAGAGGGTGTGGCAGATTCCATCTAGTTCAGACAAGGGTTGAGGTCTCAGTCAGAGCCAAGGGCTGGGGAGGGGCAGAGCATTAGGACTCCTAGGTGGCCTTGCTTTAAATCAAAGAATACCCTGAAGGAATTTAGCAAGCTAAGCCCCTCTCTAGGAAATGGATAGATTACCAGTCCAGTGGCACCCCCACCTACTGGAGGGAGTGGAAAGAAAAGGAACTTGAGTACTTGGAACAGTGGGGACTGGCTGAGCCTGGGGGAGGGAGGAGGCAGCTCTCTGGTTCTGAGCATCACTGTCAGCGTTCCTGTTCTTGGTGGAGCAGATCTACACATTTCAGACTGGACAGGGGACTGGGGAGGGCTGACTCTGAGAAGGGTGTTTCGTGGGAGAAAAGTGGGGGCCGAGTGGAGGCAACAAAAATCCTGCCCTGCAGGGATGGGCTAGGGTTCTCTTAGTGCGCGTTTCCAGGGATCCTAGCTGCGTCAAACTGATTAAGCAATGTTTACCGAGCACTTACCTTATTAGTTACTTTTCAGTCACAGAGACCAAGCAACTGACAGAAACAGCCTGAGATAGGGAGGATTTATTTTGGCTCATGGCTTGAGGATATAGTTTATCACGGCGGGATAGGATTGAGTCATTACAATCTGTGTGAATGCTTATTATCTGTGTGAAAGAGGAAGCACAGAGCTTGGACTGGAACCAGAGCTAGGGTATTTACCCCAAACCATACTACTGAGGCCCTACATCAGCTGGCCTCCTACCTCAAAGGTTCTATAGCTTCACAAAACAGCATTGCAGCTGGGGACTGAGTCTTCAAATCCTTGAGCCTTTGGAGGACATTGAACATTTAATGGTTAATATGGAAGTTACAGGCTCCGAAGCCAGAACTTCAGAGGGCAAGATTAGTTTGGGTTTCCACTTCTCTGACAAAACACCATGGTCAAAAGCAACTTGGGGAAGAAAGGGCTTGTCTCATCCTATAGCTTATAGTCTGTTATCCAGGGAAGTCAGGCCAGGAAGTCAAGGCAGAAACCTGGAGGCAGGAACTGATGCAGAGGTCATGGAGGGGTGTTGCTTACTGGCTTGCTCCTTATGGCTTGCTCAGCCTGCTTTTTTTTATACCCTCCAGGATCACAAACCCAGGGGGTGGTATCACCCGTGTCAATCAGTAATTAATTAAGAAAGTGTCCCCAACAGGCTTGCTTACATGCTAATGTGCTGGGGGCATTTTCTCATTTGAGGTCCCTGTAATGGTCTGTCCTGTCTCTTTAAGAGACAAGCCACACCTCCACCATCTGCTGAGGCAGGCTGATCTACCTGCTTGCAGCCTGAGTCTCTTCCTTTTCTGTCTCCCTTTTGGAGAGGCAGCTTCCATCTCTCCCTTCTCTCTCTTTCTCTTCTCCTCTCCTCTCCTCTTCTCTCTCTCTCTCTCTCTCTCTCTCTCTCTCTCTCTCTCCTTTTCTTCCTTTCTCCCTTCCCCCTCCATAACCCACTAAATAACTATCCAACCTCACTCTGCATGGCATGCCTATCTGCCTGTCTCTCACCTGCCACATGGCTCCCTGCCCAGGTCCAGCTGCCTTCGGAGACCTGCGGCATGGTCTCGTGGTGTGCCCATCCATCTGTCTCTCCTCATGGCCTGCTACAGCTGCTTGGGGAACTGCGCCATCCCTGCCTGGGACTGGCTGCTCTCAGGATATGCTGCTTGCTGCCTACTGCCACATAGCCCACTGCCCTTGCTCGGGGATCTGCAGCATTTCTGCCATTGCAGCTGCCAGGGATCCAGGGATCCTGCAGCATTTGAATTAATCCATTGCAGTCCCTTCTTCCTGACTGACCCTAGCTTGTGTCAGATTGGTGTCGTGGCCTTGCATGGAGTAGAGGGGATAGCACAGAAGCAGGTCTAGGCCTCAAGCATCTCCAGACACCATCTTCAAATGAGGGAAAGTTGGTCTTGCTCTGGTGGCTCAGGAGAGTGAAACAAATAGAGAGTATGTAAAACACATTTTATTATTTTTTTATATTATTTTATTATTGGGCTCTCACGGGGTCAGAGTGGGGCTTGGAGAAGTTCGCTCTACCTGGGACTTCTGGAAGAGGACAAATTTACAAACCTGACTATCAGAGGTGCTCCTGCCACAGGAATGGGGCTCACAGTAGAGCCTAGCATTCAGACCTGCTAAGCACATGTTGAGCGCTGCAACAGAAGCTGGGCTCAGAGGAAGGCACGAGTCAGGAGAGGCAGCCAGGAATTCGGAGAAATGCTTAGCAGAGAGAACACGCTCAGAATTCTTGTAGCATTTGCCTCCCTTCATTCCATGTAGTTTCTCAGTATTGGGGAAGGGGGTTCATAGAAGCCGAGATTGGCCTGGAGATTGGGACCAGCCATGGGTATAAGCCATAACAGGCTCGTTAAATTTGTTAGTAGCCATATTGGAAAACAGAGAAATTAACTAGTGTAATTGATTTCAACAAGGTGTTTCATTTAACTCAGTATGTCCAAACCACTGTATCTTCAACATGTAATCAATACACAATTACAAAGAAGATGTGTTATTCTTGTTCCTACAGAGGCTCTGACATACTAGATGTATTTTATACTATGGCCCATCTCAGTTAGGACTGGCCACATTTCAAGAACTCAATGGCCATAGGTGTCTGGTGGCTACTGGATTGCCCAAGACAGTTGTAGAATCTAGAATCTCTTTCCAAGGAGCAACTAAAGGCTAGGTAGGTCCGGAGCCAAACAATAACAGAATTTACTGTTGGGCAGCCTTCTTACAGAACATCTATAGTGTGTCTCTAGAGAGATTTGTGGAAGAGAGAAGAGATGCCTTTTTTTTTTTTTTAAGACAGGGTCTTATGTAGCCCTGTTTGGTCTCACTATGCAGCTGAAGATGACCTTAAATTCCTAATCCTCCTGCCTCCACCTCCCAAGTTCTAAGATTCCAGGTAGGAGCCACCATGCCTTGCTAACAAGAGACGTCTCTTGCCTCTTGCTAACAATGGTGACTGTGTTCTCTGGAACCAGCCTGGCTCCCAGGTCTCCAGATTGTTGACTCAAGTCTCTGCCACTTGTGAGTTCGAGACTGACTTCAGTCAGTTCCTAAACTGCCCCCAAAAGCAGTCAGCGCTTCACCGAGAGTGGAAGTAATCACCTCTATCATGTCAGGTAACCATGAGGACTAAATAAAATGGTGAGTAATTGCTGTGTGACATGTGGTGTCAAGAAATAATTCTTTTTATTTTTGTAAATCAAATGGAAACAAATGTGAGTTCCTTTACGGGTTAAGGTTGGCAGAATTCCTTGCAGGCATTTATATAATTCTGTAGTTCTCCCTTCTGGTACATGAGAACCTTGGGGCTTTGCAACTCAGACCTTGGGGAAGTTTCAGCTCCCAGCTATCTGGAATAGGCTGTGTCCATCCTTTCTAGGGTATCACCATCACCAAAGTGCACCCAGTAAAGCGAAGGCTGTCAGGCAGTGTGGGGTCCAAGTCATCCTATTATCTTGGGGTCCCATGCAGTCACCCATCAGCAAGAGTTTCCCTTCAGTCCTTGCTCTTCTGGTCTTAGCCTTTGAATCAAGGACTCATCCCCTCCCTCCACAGCCCATAAAGATGGAGCTCCTTAGGATAAGAAAGCCCATATTTCACTGTCAAAAAATATGGCCGCTCTCTTTGGGAATGGGGGGCAAGGGACACTTATTATTTTGTGGCTATCATCTGCAGTTGCCCCTGGCACCCAGCAATAGCAGAAGGCAGTAATTGCTGTGTTTTTATTAACACAGTGTCCTACAGGTGTCTTTGGAACGCTACAAGGTCAAGTTCCCCTATGCACAGGCTCCATCCAAAGAATGCATTAAATACATTTTGCCTTCTGGGTTTTTTTTTTTTTTTCTGAGACTCACACGAGCTCCTGGGTGAGGAAGGCTTTTGTAGAAATAGCAAGTGTTTATGAGACCCTGGGTTCCTCCAAAGGTTGACTGGCCTGAGAGCTGAGATGAAACGTCTGCCTTCATTCCATGTCCCTGATTTAGAAGGTGTTTCTTCTCTCCCCTTGCAATACCAGGCTATGCTCTAGGCAGTGTCCTCTCTGTAGAGTGCTCCTACCTGGTGCTCCACCTCCAGGCTGAGATCCACTCAAGGAACTCCTCCCTTCTTTCTCCTCTGGGTGTGTGTGGGTGTGTGTGGGGGTGAGGGTCCTGTGTTAGTAGTGACTAACATCTTTATTTTCCGTGACATCTTTATTTTCTCACCCTGCTAGGTGGGCGCTCTACCCAGTCCTAATGGGTGTGAATTCATTCAGGTCATTATGGTCGCTCACAATCTGCCCTTCTGTACAGAGCAAGGCTGTGAATCTTGGGGAGCCCTGCAGGTCTTTCTGCCTCTGTAGTGTGGCCAGATGAGTGTCCTGCCTGGTGTGGAGAGAATGGGGTCAGGAGATGTAGGTAGGCACCGTGTAAAGGAGCTGGACATGGGTTATGAGGGTGAGGCCTAAATCAAATGGATACTTGCTAGGCCTCTGGCTCTGAACTGCACCCTCCAGGTCGAGCACTCTGGACCATGTGTAGTGGAGCGAGGGGCCTCTGATGTGCACTGTGGTGGAATTTGTGTTATTTTAGAATAGAGGTCCTCTATTGAATCCCAGCAGGTGTCTGCCTCCTGCTGTGTTTGCTAGTCCCAAGCTTTTGAGTTGTTGTGAATCTGAAAAGAATCTTCTAAGACCTGTGGCTGGCTGGCTGCTTTAGATGGTGGTCTAGCACACTTGGGTGGCAGTGTGTGAGGGAGGGTGTCACGAAATCCAGCACATGTCTGACTCTTCTTAGGTTACGGTGTGGCCCTGTGCACATCTCTAAACTTCTGTGGTTTAATGTCCCTCAGCACTAAATGGATGTAAGGAAGTGTGTTGACAGAGGTTTCTGTCCTGCCAGGTCCACAGCCTTCAGTCCCAAAGAAACACACAGAGGCCATTAACCCATAATTCTTGTCTGTGCTAGCCATGTGGCTTGGTACCTTTTATCAGCAAGGCATCCTCATCTTGCTTCCTCTGCGTCTGGGTAACGACTGCAGACTGACCTTTTCCTCTTCCCAAAATTCTCCTGTTCTTGTCGCCCTGCCCCTACTTCCTGCCTGGTCACTCCACCTATACTTCCTGCCTGGCTACTGGCCAATCAGCATTTTATTAAAACAATACAAGTGACAGGGTACTGGCCAGAGCCATGTTTATTGCCACAACTCTATGGAGTTTCAAGGTCCCTGCCACCACCAAGAAGCATGCTGTAGGCTATTCATAAACACCATTTAAGTGTTTTGTGGCAGATTCTCTTAAAAGGGCTGCAAGGCTTTTACAGCTAAAGCTGAGTCAGGAAGCCTCTCTTAAATGAGACACACTAGCCTCTAGCAAAGAGAGCCCACCTGAGACAGTGCTGCTACCAAGAAGCTGTGCTTAACTCTGTTCTTTTGTGTCTAGAGTTACTCAGGTTTTATGTGGATATAGTTGCCCACATTGGTGCCATTTGTTTGCAGTAGTTTCTGTCCAGTCCAGTCCATTGTCCCACAGCAGAAGTTTGGGTCCATGACTTCACCCTGTGTCCAGGTGCACCTGAATCTAGAAAGAAGAGGATCATGGCCTTAGACTGGTGAAAACTGTGGTCACTCCCTTTCCACACTCTCTGCAGAATCAGTCTGTGGTGCTTCCTGAGGGCCCAGAGGGAGCAGCTACCCATGTGTTACCTCAGATTTTACTAAATAGAGAGGCAGAAAGCCACATTGCCCTTGACTGACAACCTTCATACATGTACTTAACAATTTTAATTTTTCATGATTCTTCTGATAAAAATAGTGCCCAACTAAAAACAAAAACATTTGTATTTCCCATCTCCTTAATTAGTTTCTAATTTGGGGGTTCTTATTAGCTTAAAATCATCTCGCTGAAATGGCCCTCAGATGAGGAAAAAAAACATGCAATGCACAATCAATTCCAGAGAGATCTTCCTATTTAATTATGCTGATTGGAGCACTAGAGACCCCAGCGATATGAGCCTCTCAGAATGAGCTTGATTTGTGCGATTTGGTTTTTAAAATTTGGGGGATGCATATTTATCATGTTCAACCCTGTGTTGTTCTCCTTGAGATTCTGACTTATCTTCTGAAAGTGGGAAGAAGATCCCAGGGGCTTCAGCTTGGACTTCCTCCATGGCCTCCTTGGGAGAGCCTAGCCTGCTGAGAGCACAAGCTCTCGCATTTGTCTGGTGGTCCAGAGGCAGGCTAGGGGAGGGTGGGCTGCTAGAACTGTGGAGCTGGATAGTAGAGGAAGGTCTCCATGAAATCATTAAAAAAAAGGGTCAGTTCTGCGCCAAAGATATTTCTAGAGCAAAATTCTAGAATGGGAAAAAACAGCAGATCAAAGAGAACAGTCTGTCTCCCTGCAAACTCATGGGCCAGTGTCAGCTATGCTAAGGACTGGGTAGCTGGATACAGTGAGAAAGGGATGATAGTACCACCCAGGTATTAAAAATAATCTTAAAAGAGTGGAAGCATTGGAGAGATGTCCCGCCAGGGTCCAGAGCTCTTCTATGCACCAGGAGCTACTGAGCAAACACTCAAGCCTTCTGGTCCTCAGTCTTCCCATCAGTTAAATGAGTTTCAGATCACCTGCTGTATATAAACCTCACAAGAATGGTTCCGTACAGTGAAACACCCAGGATCAAAGGGTGACTTGTGAGTATAGTTGGTGCTGATTCCTGAAGACTCCCCAGTCTGCACACATTTGCTTGCAGGTTTGCACAGCCGGGCTCCGTGATAGAGTGCCATCCTACATTGTGTGCAGGCTGCTGTGCAGGCTGCTGTGCAGCACTACCGGGAGGATGGTTCAGTAGGTGCCACACACCACCATACGGTGCAGTAAGGTAAATTCCCTGCTTTGGGAGCTCATGGTAGGGTTGGGGCTGGAAGGGAGTCAGCATTAGACTGGGAAAAACCACTCTGATGTGGAGAAACAAATGGTCCTGATTCAGGGTGAATTGGTATTACTCTTAGGATGATCTGTGATGGTCGTCACTAGGATAGGTGACACTGACTGGGATCCACACACTGTTTCTGATAAGGATCTCAGTTGTAGTACCACTACTGCCTCTTGTCTTGATACCCACACCTATCGCGCAGACCAGCTTATAAACTTTGTGTACATTCCTGCATGATAGGACTTGGGCATCCAAGCCCTCCCTGTGCAGAGCAGGGTTGATGATCTTCTGCCTGGCCCTTCTGGCCTCTCCCATCGTTTTTCCTTTGCTGTCTCCGTTTCCCAGTAGGGTCTAGGGTTAAGCTGTAGACGGAAGTTTCTGTCCCACTTGCTGCCAGAGCCGTTCAGTCCCAAAGAAACACATGGAAGCTGATACTAATTATAAACTATTTGGCCTATTAGCTCAGGCTTATTGTTAACTAACTCTTATAACTTAAATTAACCCACAATTCTTATCTATGTTTAGCAATGTGACTTGGTACCTTTTCTCAGTAAGGCATTCTTATCTTGCCTCCTCTGCATCTGACTGGTGACTGACTCTGCCTTTCCTCTTTCCAGAATTCTCCTAGTCTGGTTGCCCTGCCTATACTTCCTGCCCGGCACCTGGCCAATCAGCATTTTATTAAACCAACACGAGTGACGAACTTTACAGCGTATAAGAGCATTATCCCACAGCATTAACCATCATGTTTCTTCACTCTTGCCCTCTCTTTAATCACAGACACAGAGGAATGTAGTATGATTTGAACACCAGCATCATCAAGCAACTCCTTAAGTGCAAGCAGACCAGTCAAAGACAAAGTCACTTGGGAGTGGGGTAGCATTGGTTTAAGTGGAGAGGAAAGGAGGTGAGGCACCCAGGAAGTGGGCTTGAGGGCTTGATTTCCTGGGCGCAGAGGGCTGCTTGGTGCACTACTGATTCTCCTGGCTCATGGAGTCACTAACACTGGTCGTTTCCAGGCCTATGGTGAGGGTGTCCTCTCATTTGTATGGTATAAATGAAAGCCAGGGCTGTGGAGAGAGTCATATTGGGGCAGGTATGCAGCAAGGTGGATCTGGTGTCCTTGCCTGTGCCTGGATTTCCAGACCTGCCGTTGGTAGCCCTGGACAGACAGATTTTAGTCCTGCTGTTTTTGGATGAGACTTTCATAGCATCTGGCCCAAAGTTTTACCCACCTGTGAACCTACCTGAAACAAGAGAGCATGTGTGTTCTCGAGTGTGATATGGAGGACCATGTCTCTCTCCTTGCATTGTGGTGGTGACAAAGCTCTTGGTTTCAGGGCCCTCAGCAACATTCAGTGTTTGCTTCTCCCATCTCTGCCACCAAGAGACACAAGCCATCCTGAACTTCATTTCCATTCCTGGGAACAGGAAGGAGCTGACACCTTTAGCTGCAAAGAAATGGTTTAATGGACAATGCACACGCAGGTTCTTTGAGTGTGAACAATTAGTCAAACATTAAAAAGCATCTGCTTGTACATTCACTTATGCACACCCCCACCCCAGAAACTGGGTCTAAAGGACAAAGTTCAGAGTAACAAAACATGAGTCAGCATACATTGTGGGCAGGTGGGAGAGACATTAGCAACTAGATTCCTGGCCTAGCAGCCCTACCCCGTCCCAGTGTGGCATAGAAGAGCTGGAGACTTGCTCTGCTTTTCCCACTGAGCGAGCTGCATGACCAACTTAAAAATGATTGGCAAGTTAGCAATATTTGTTCATTGATTCATGTGCAGCTTGCCTTTCTGGCTGACTGGGAGACAGGGTGATTATCCTGTTAGAGGGACACTCCTGGAGGAAGCCTCCCTGGTGCCCTGCTACCTTTGAGTTAGTGGTCTCCCTATCCTGTGGATAATGTCAGATGACTTCTGGGGTGACCCAGCCATGCACTGACTGTCCCACTCACTGCACTGAGATTTGAGATTCAGCACTCTCTCTGGGCTGCGATGTTAAAGATGGTTCATCTTTAAGTGGACACTTGCCTGGAACCTTCCATCCATCAGTGGCTGACATTTAGGAAGGAAGTGGTAGTATTGACTTGGCAGTTGTGAATGAGTTCTGCAGCACCAAATCTACCTGCTTGCCTTTTCTTTTCCTTTACTCTGTCGATCTTTCTTCCCCTCTCTCCCTCCCTCCTCCTTGACACAAGCTAGAGTCATTTAAGAAGGAACTGCTGTTGAGAAAATACCTCTCCCATATTGGCCTGTGAGCACTTTTCCATGGAGTCTGCTTCAGCTTCTGCCTCCAGGTTGCTGCCTTGACTTCCCTCTATGCTAGACTACAACTCTAAGCTGAAATAACCACCCCCCAAGTTGCTTTTGGTTATGGTGTTTTATCACAGCAATAGAAACCCTAACAAAGACATTCCCTCCCTTCTTTGTTTTCTTATGGTGGTAATTTGAATGCATAGCCTCCCCACAAGCTCATAGGGCGTGGCACTATTAGGAGGTGTGGCCTTGTTGGAATAAATATGGCCTTGCTGGAGGATGTGTGTCCTTGTGAAGGCAGACTTTGAGGTTTCTTTTGCTCAAGCTTTGCTCAGTGTGGCCCTCAGACCATTTCCTGTTGCCTGCAAGATGTAAGACTAAGCTACTTCTCCAGTACCGTGTCTGCTTACATATTGACATGTCCCACCATAATGGTAATGGACTGAACCTCTGAGCTGTAAGCAAGATATCCCAATTAAACGTTTTCCTTTATAAGAGTTGCCATGGTCATGGTGTCTCTTCACAGCAACAGAAACCTTAACTAAGACAGCAGTTGGTATCAGGGACTGGGGTATTGCTATGATAGGCCTAACCATCTTTTTGCTTGGAGGAGTTTGGACTTTGGTAGTTTGGGTTAGGAAAGTAGTTTAAACACTGCTTAATGGGCTTACCTGCAGGAACATGGAGGATAGAGGTACTGAGCTATCTGAATTGTTGGTGTCAGACTCAAGAGGTTTCACAGGAAAAGAATTCACATTCAAACTGCCACATGTACCAACTCTCTCCCCACCATTCTATTTCTCCTTTTATTGACTTTGAAAAGAAACCCAACTTTATAATCCTATTTGAAGGTCACAGAGAGTAAGGGTACAAACACAGGGGTTTGAGTCTGGAGAAAGTCCTTAGCCCCACTCACTGTAGGGTGCTAAGGGAGACAGTCACAAGTTCCCGCTGGGCTTCTGGTACTCTCAGATGGGTTGGAAGAGGAGTTTCCCATGAGCCTTTGACTGAAGGTCAACCAACAGAGTGTAGAGAGCTTGCCATCAGTCAGGAAGACCTTAGCTCTGGTTACAAAAGGGATGCAAACACAGAAGAAATTAAAACCATATAATAATATTCAACTGAGTGAAGGAACTTGGGACCCTCCACAATCACCAAAGGTGATTTGGGGGTTACTATTTGATTTATATCCATATAAATCTGTTTCAGCATCTGTTTGTATCACAGGTCTAGAAAATAACTCAATATTATGCAAATATGAGATCTAGTTATATACTACATTTCATAGCATGCATACAGTGGCGGATTACTACACAGAGGGTAGTAAACATCTCCTTATGTTTAACTGAATTAGAGTTATAGCTCCAAATCAAAATGCTGGGCCAGGCATGACAGTGCCATGTGACCCCAGCCTCTGAAGGTAGACTCTGGTAGGTGGTGAGTTCTAGGCCAGCCTGGGTTACCTCGTCAGACTGTGTTTTAAAAAGCAACCATACATCAGAAATGCTGTTCTGCCCAGAGGTATATAGGCATTTTCTTACCTCTGTTTCAATTGCTCTCATCCCTTTCCCTGTAGCTGCTGCAGGTTACCATTGGTGCTGCGTGCTGGTCTACCCCTCTAGTGCTTCTGTGTGCTAGGAGAATGCAGAAATCTGAATGCCTAGTCCTAGTGTTCATTTTTCCATAGAGAATAGAGCCTACTGAAAACTTCATAGAATACCTTGATTTTTATTTCCTTAACTATGTGTCCTTGTAATTGCTCCACAATCATACATATAGCACTTCTTTAGACCCTCTGTGTAGCAATCCACCACTGTATGCATGCCCTGTATTTGTTGGCCATGTCCAGTTTTCTTTTTGCTATGAAAAACTGTTATTTGTTTGCTTTGATATCCATCTGAACTATTTTGTTTGTGTACATTTAATTACAAAACGGCCTAAGTCCTTGCTAGAAGCAGGTAGAGTATACATTATCTATGAACAAGTTAATTATTTAGTCATAATTGCCATCATAATTATCTCTGAATAGTATGATGTCCCTTGCCACCTGGGCCTTGCCTGTGTGTCCTGTCACCTGGAGTGCTTTCTGCTCAAACCTTGATTCTGTGTGCACACGCCTTCACATGCGATCACACCCATTTGGCTGCAGGCTGTGAAGGCCTTTCCTCACCAGTGCGTGAAAAAGGAATATTTCACACGCGCTGCACATTAGCACCGCGATTTAGCCTCCGTGTGGAGAAGAATCAATGCAACAGCCAGCCGCCCCAGAGCATTGAGAGTGGATTGCAGGCACCCACAGCCCCACCTTTAACTGCGACCTTGTCAGATGCCATGTGGTAATTGTAATAACCACTTACGGTTTTCTCGTGTGGGCTCTTCCCAGGACTGTGGGCCTGTGTTTTTGTCACTGTGGGCCTGCTGGTGTTCAGGGAATGTCCGAGTCTATCAGGAACCTTGAAAGAGAATTTCATCTTGGTCCGTTAGCAGGTCATCAGCCAGGAGAGCAATCCTACACAGCTCCTGCAAACTCTGTGTACTTGTTGGGAACTCTGCGTGGTCACATTTCAGAAACTGACTCTTGCAGCAAACAGCGAGGCCACGCCAGCTTCAGCCCACGCCATTCCCTGCACCCTCTATGCAGTAAGTGCTTCTGGGACCTTACACTGCTTTCCAGTCCTGGTGTCTCCACGACATCCAGACAGCCACCACCTTTCCCTGTCACCCAGCAGGCTTCCTCATCGCGCTTTCATCCCATGTTCCTCGCACAGCAGCGGAAACGTTAGGGCCCCCGCTGCCTTTGGGTGGAGGTGGAGAAGAACGAATGTTACCAGGGCTCACCAGCCTTGCTCATCTGTCAGCCTCTCTCCTAACCCTCTTCTTTTTGGCTTCTAGAACAGCGGTGCCTCCCTGCCTGGGGATGTGAGTGCTCTGCTCTTTCCCTGCAGTGACATCGTTGCAGGTTAACCCTGGCCCACCCTTAGAGAACAGCCCAGCGTTTGCTTCCCTAGATATCAGTTCTGTGTGAGGCCCCACTGAATGAATTTTGGCATTATCACATGACTTAGACCATTTGGGCTTCTGTAATGGGATGCCAAAATAGTAGGTTTTGTTGTATTTTTCCAGTATTTGTGTGTGTGTGTGTGTGTGTGTGTGTGTGTGTGTGTGTCTGTGCGCACATTCATGCACACTAAAACACAGAGATTTGAATGTGTGTCTGTGTGTTTATATTTCTAATTTATCATGCATAACATAACCTTCTACTATTGAGCCAGGCCTGGGGCTCATATCTGCAGTCCTAGCACTTGAGAGGCAGAGGCAAGAGGACAGCTGTTAGGTCCAGGCCAGTCTCTTTTATAAAATAAGTTCTGTGTCAGACTGGGCTACACACAAAGGGGGATCTGACTCCAAAAACCAAATACACAAAAAGCCAAACAGGCTACTGTGTGCACCATGCTGCAGCTTGCTTCATCTCCTTGTCTAGAAATCCTGGAAGTCCCATCACCTTAGACCATGCCCTTACCTTGTAAACTGCAGAAACTGGACTCACAGTCCTCAGGGTGAGAAGTCCGAAGACAAGGATCCAGCAGATTGATGTCCATGTCCTCCACTGGCAGCTCCTCTGGCTGTATCCTGACATGGTTTCCTCTAGGCAGCTCACTGGAGCCTTCTGTGAGGGCACCCGTCCTGTGCACAAGGACTCTGCCCTCAGGACACAATCACCGCCAGCATCCTCAGCTCATAATACCATTATGTAGGGATTAGGATTTCAACCTAAGAATTTTGAGGGGATATGGACATACAGACCATAGCATCCTTCCTTTTAATAAATATCTCAAAGCCTGTTTACGGTCTCCCCCTTACTAGAATGCAAAAGCCATGTATGTCTCTTTGACAGCTGAACCCCAGATTCCCAGTAGAGAGCCTGAATGTGGCAGGAGCAAACTCTCTGAATGAAGCAAGTATGGGCAAGCTGTGTCCTGAGGAGCGAGAATTACAGCAAGCCCAGTGAGAAGCCCCTCACAGCAGCAATGTAAAAAGAATGGCAAATGGGGGGGGGGGTTGCAGGGGAACTCAGAGGCGGCTCCTGACTTTTAGGGTGGGAAAACAGACATGGTAGATTGGTCCATGGGCTCTGGAGCCAGCTTGCCTCTTTCTGCTAAGTGATCCTGAAAGATCTGCCTATCTTCAAGCCTGCTTCTCCATCTGTGAAACTGGACCAGTTTCTCCTTTCCCTAGAGGAACATTGAGAACGGAGGATGTAAATCCAGGCAAAGTACTTAGCATCATGCTAGCTCCCAGAGCCAGTAATGGCTGAAGGATGACACTGTGTCCTGAGAGGGTGACTTCCTGACACTTTGCTTAGATCTTGGGCTTCCATCCTTGCCACCCACTGAGCTCTCGGCAGGGACACAGCCTTGCCCTTCAGCCATCTCCAGTCACGTGGCTACAGCACAGAGCTGCTCAGCCAAGGCCAAGTGCCCAACCTGCTCCAGGGAACTTTTGATAGCTGCAGACATTTTCCAAGTGTCAGGGACCTAGGGAGGGATTGATATGGCATAGAGTAGACAGAGTAGGGGTGCTACTGAGCATTCTCGCATGCACGAGTACCCCCTCCCTCGCAATGACACCCAAAATGCAAGTGGGGCTGAGGTCGCACAGCCTTGCTGAGGGCTTAGAGCCGGCCTTCAGGTGAATGAAGTACACTGGAAACTAACCCAATGGAGGGCGGGCGGGTCCAAGAGAGCCCACAGAGGAGAAAATGGTCTCTCCTGTTTTCAGCTCAGAGATGGAGGTGCGGAAAAGTGAAGGTGTAAAGGTAGCTGTTGCCAGCAAGGATCCGCTCCAACGGGGCAGTCTGAGCATATGCCAGTGTTCTGGGCTACAAGAAACCTTCCTTTGAGTGGCATCTTTGATTCCGGTATGCCCCGCCCACTCCAGATCCAGGGGGCCTTTAAAGATGGAGGCGGGGCGGCAGAAGCAGAGGTGCGATTCCACGTGTGTGAGCAGCCCCGCTGTAGCGGCTCTTCCAGAGAGAATCCGACTGCTACAGCTGCCCTTGGGAGGTGCGAGGACGCTGGGTAGGTGTAATTCACACTCCATCCAGCTTCTCCACCCCCAGCCCAGCACCATTTGCACCTAGAAAAAGTCTAATAAAAATGCATTCCAAGTCCTAGTCCTAAAGGAGCAAGAGTGGGGAGGAGCTGGGGCTGGGAGCCAGTCCAGTGCAGCCCTGATTAAGTGAAGCTGAGCCTCAGGGCTTTTCGGGCTGCCTCGGAAGAAGCTCCCAGGGCCTCCGGAAGCACTGGTTACTAGGTGTCTAAACCTGTCTCTAAGCCTGTAGGATAGCCCTGCAGAAAGTCTCTGGGTCCTAAACTCAGGTGCGGGATAGGTGACAAATACCTTGCCAGGCACAGTCTGCCTGCACAAGTGCAGTTAGCTCAGCTAGTGCTAAAAGATCCTGCAGACAGGCTGCACCCAGAGCTTTGCTTGGAAGAGCAAGTGGCTAGAGAGAGGCTTGGAGCCTGTGGACCACAACTGGAAGAGACAGGGCGCTAGAGAAGGCTTGTGGGCTGTGGTCCCCAGGCCTGCTTGCACATTAGAATTAGAACTGGGGTCTTTAAACAAACTCCAATGGCAGCCTGGTCCACAGACCCATTCCAGAAGCCTGGGGGTGGAACTCTGGCCATAGTGGTCTCTTCATTTCTTCTGGGGCTGTTAATGAGAGATATGGATCTGTGGTTGTCTGTAATGAGGGCCTCAGGGAACAGTTGAAGCTTGGGGAGGAAATCTAGGGGTTAACAGACCTGGGTAGGAAATGACTGTCTCTCCCCTCTGGCCGCACAGATAGCAAGCATCTCTGGTCAGACTAGCCGTAAGTACACACTGGATATAGCACTACTCAATGTGGCAGACACTGAAATTCGGGTCTGGGGTATAGTGCCAGCTGCCAGCACGCTTCCTGCACTTGGCAGAGGGCCCTTCAGGGTGGTGTGGGACAGGGAAGGATGGAGGAGAGACCTGCTGGAGTTGTCTATGCTAAGATGCTAGGTTTCATTCTGTAGTAATTTGAATGGGCTTTTTTTGGGGAAGGGCCTTTACTGAAAATGCTGGAGACGGGCAGTGCATTGCAGTGACATCCAGGGTCAGCCAGTTCCCCTCCCCAACTGTCACCTTCACCTGGATTATTTCAGTCTCTAGGTTGGCATCTCGGCCTTGCTCCAGCTTTTCTTCCCCAGGGCAGTAACCAGCTGTGCCTATGAGAATGTCCAGTGACTTGTCGTGTTCTCACGCGACAGAGGCCAGGTGACCTGTCTACCTACTTCCCTCCTTCACCCTGCTATGCACAGACTGCCTCTGCTCTTCTAGCTCCTGACCCAGGCGCTTCTGCCATGTCTTCTTGTATTTGTAACTTGGCCCAGAAACCTGTGTAACCCCTCCTTTCCTTCCTTACCTTGAAGGGAAGGGACATTTTATTCACAATCTCTCTCTCTCTCTCTCTCTCTCTCTCTCTCCCTCCCTCCCTCCCTCCCTCCCTTTCATGTCTGTGTGTCAGGGTTAATGTGTGAAAGTGTGGATATACACACTTTCAGCCACCACGCTTTCTTTCCAACCGTCCTTTTCCTTTTTTAAACAAGATCTCATATATCCTAGGCTGGTCTTGATGTGCTATGTAGCTGATGATGACCTTGAATTGGAATTTCTGATCCTCCCGCCTCTACCCCTCCCTCCATCTCCACCCCCACCCCTGACCCCAATGCTGGTATTAAAGGTGTGCACCACTATTTCCAGTTTATGCAGTTCTGGAGGTGAGCCAGAGCTCTGATCATGCTATGCAAGTTTCCTACCAACACAGCTCCATCCCTCCCCTGTTCTGCTTTCCCTCATCGCCTCCCTGTTTGTTTTCTTTGGGAAGATTTTTAGTAACATTGTTTGGAAAATACTTCTTCTACACCATCTGCAAGAGGGGGAAAGGAGGAGTGGGGGAGACTTCTGCAGAGGCCCAGCAGGCAGAGTGTGTTCCAGGAAGGGAGTTGTCTGGGTGGGAGAATATGGAGCCTTGGACAGGGTGAATCTGACTGATCCGGCTGTCTCTCTTGCACTAGAGGGCAAGAAGTTCAGGGGTGTGAGAATGAGGGTGGGGCTGCCCTGTGGCCTCCAGTGCGTAAGTGGACCCCAAAGTCTACTCTTCATACGTAGGGCTGCTTCTAGGTCAGCACAACTCTTTCCATTTTGAGGTCCACTGTGGGCCAGGACATGAAGCTAGGTCAGACTCTGGAGGTCATCTGGTCTGTAGACTGCACAGCTGGTAGGGTGGGGTCAAACCCTGTAGTTCTCCCACCCTGGAGTGACCATGGGAGCTAACAGTCCTGCTGGTGATGGGCTTGGGGGCCAACCCCCTTACTTTTCACTCTACCCCCAAATGAGGAAACTGAGGCCCTAGATAGGAAGTAGGGTAGGTGGCAAACTGTTAACTCCTGTGTGGAGCACCAGATCAATGAACTTCACATTTGAAAAGGGTTGGTAGAGGGGAGAAGAAAGTAAGATGACCTTGGGGGTCATACACTCCTATGGATGGTCACTGAGAAGTACACCCATGATCCCTATGCTCACTCTCCTCTGGGGTCACAGAGGACTTTGGTCACTTTCCTGTGGCCTGTTGGGGTTTTGAATTTTCAGAAGCCCCTAAGTCCTGCGAGTCTAATTGAGAATCCCACACCAGTCTGTCCAGGCAAGATTCTAAATGTTGCCAGCAACTGGGGCTCCCCCCCCAGGTAAGCTCCCATCACGTGCTTTGGTCAGAGGTGTCCCCACTCAAGTGGTCTCTGAAATCACACACATCATGCCCTACTTTAATTGGCAGTCTTGAAGGCATTTCCCCAGGCAGACTTGGATAGACAAGAAGAGCACAGGAGAGCGTGACTATGCCCGGATCACCATACCCTCCATTGAGGACTCCTTTTATGCCAAGAGGCCTATGTGTACTGACTGGTGAGAAGCGGGAGCCAAGGGGACCCATGCCCATTAACAACAATTCAGCTGTCCCCTGCTGGCTCCACACAATGCCTGCTGCCTTCCTGTGAAGTCCTTGGAAAATGGCTCATTAAGAGTGAAAGCCGAGGTCAGGGCAGGCACCTCAGGTTGCCTGCTGCATGCACCCTGTTCCTAGCTGCCTGTCTCCAGGAGATGGGCCAGCCTGGTGGGGAGCACCTGTGGGCTCCCCCATCTCTCATTTCCAATGAAGCTCAGTTGGGGATGCCTTCAAGAAAGGGCTGGGACTTAGACCTAATGGAAAACCCGCTGTTCCTATACCAGCTGCCGCCTGATTTCCTGCCCTAGCCCAGCAGCTGTTGGTACACCTGGCTGTGATTTGTAGCCACCACACCTTCTTGTCTCCCTGGGGCTCCCTGTGACTTTGTTCCTTGGCTGGTGCTCACAGGCAGAGCCCCAGATGCAACAGGATCTCCAGTTACACTTGAACTCCAGGTGAGCACCAGGGAAGAGTCTGTGTGGTCATAGAATGCTTACCGCACAGGACAGATGTATAGGAAGAATTGGTTTATCTTTTAGCTGAAAGTCAAATGAAACTGGATGCCTTGTGTCTTTGTCCATGAAACCTCTCAGCCTAATTCACAGAGGAATCTCTCTGTGACAGAGTTGAGCCCCAGAGAGGTGATAGCTGTATCCCGTGCCTCCTCAGCCCTTCAAGTCCAGCTCTGTTTGATGATGACCTGGGGATTGTCCTTAGGAGCATTCTGAATGCAGGTTCCGATGCAGGGCCTTTCTTACAGGCACAACCATCTGTGCTGTTGGATCAAGGAAAAGGGACAATTAACATCAGAATCTCAGCTAATGCGGAGCAGGTTAAAAACCCTGCCTTGTGGTCTTCCCCTCACTTCCATTGGATTGATTTGTTTTAGGTGCTCAAATCCCCACAGGCCCCAGAATTATGGGCGTGGTCTCTTCCCTTGTAACTCTACTGCTCTCTGTTCTTGCTGGCCTGAAGTCCCTGGGTTTTGCTAGAAACAGGGCTGATCCCCTCTCTAACTCCATGGGATGGTGAGCATGTGAATGCTGCCTCCTGGGCTGGGGCTGGGACTTGAGTAGCCTCCTTTTGAGCTTGTGCTTTGGTACCATGTGATTCTGAATAAATCACTTATGAAATCTGGTCCTCAGGTTCATTCTTAGAAGGGGATGGGGAAATGATGGCTGTAACAAAAGGAGGAAAGATGTGTCTGGGGTCTGTGAAGAGCCCTGGAAGTGTCAGATGAGGACAATGAGGAAAGCCCAGGCAACATCATCTCCGTGGTAAAGACTCGGAGTGAGCTAACATGTGCCCCTGACAACATAGAAGAACTTGTCTTTTTCTTAAAACCCTAAGACCTAATCCAACACCAGCATTCTTCCCAATATGTGGGAGATGCTCACAACACTACTGCTCCAATGTGACTGAGACCATCCTAGGAGCTAGAAGTGGCTGGGTATATCCTAGGGGAGAAAAACATGAAAAGTGCCAACTCTGGTGGTGCATTTGCTGTGCCCCAGGCCCTCTGCCACCTCTGATGTCCCATCATCCCTTGGTTTTCACCTGCGTGCAGAGAATTGAAGTCACTTGCCAGGAAGCAGCCAAGTCAGGGCTGGGAGCTAGGTGATCTGTCTCCGGAAACTATGTCACTAGCGTTGCCCCATGCTTTCTTAATAGAAAGAACCACCTGAGTCCCATGCCGCGATATAGAAGGGCTGTCACTTATCTGCAGCCTGGGGGAGTGGACTAGACTTGCAGCTGTGAGGTGGCAGTGGTGGAGGTGAAATAAACCTCCAGGGGTGAGGCCAGTGCTGGGAAGGTGGGATGGACACATGGGCAAGTGACCCAGACAGCCTGAGCAGCTCCTAGGCTGGGGTGCCAGGGGCATAAGCTGAGAGCTCTTTTTGCTTGAGCAAGAGAGGCTGCATGTGTGTTAGTAAGGGTAAGGGAACGCCTCCCTGGCTTCGCAGAGGACATGCGCACACTATCCTTGGGAGATGGACAGAATGGCAGCAGGTTGGGGATGCCAAAGGAGGAGGGACACTCCTGAAAGTTGAGCTTCTGGGTTTCGGATGAAAGCCAACCTAATAGGCACCTTGGCAATGGCAGGTGGCTCACTGTAAAGAAATACTTGAGCCAAGGTGCAGCTTTTCCTATTTATCTTTATTAAGTTAATAAAGGAGAACCCGAGTAGGTGCAGATTTGTGATGGGGCACCGCGAAGGCTAGTTTTAAATGTCGCCACTTAGAATCACCTGGGGAGAGGGTTGAGTTTCCGTTCAATAATTGTCTTCATCATGTGCATGTCTGTGGGGGAGCTGGCTGTCTTGGTTGTCAATTGATGTAGGAAAACGCGGCCCACTATGGGTGTCCCCATTTGATAGGCTGGACCCCGAGCTGTGTAAGAGCAAGGGAAGTGAGCAAGCAAGCAGGCAGCCTGGCCACATCCATGTCTCTCTGTCCTCGACTGTGGATCTGACGGGAGAAGCTTCCTGAGTCCCTGTTTGGCTTCCTGGCTTGATATACCTGGAAGTAATAAGATAAATTGCTTTGTTCTTTAGGGGACAGGTCAGGGTGTTTTATCTCAGCAACAGGAATAAAATGAGAACAGACCCCATGAAGCACGATTAGTAAAAAGCCAGAGTTAGATATTGGGGTTCAACCTGAAGGTTAGAAAAGCAAAACAGCCAGCCACTGGGTCTTACCTTGTCCTCCGTCCGATCCCACCTCCAGGAATCTCAGAATGAGACTGTGACTGAGAGCTGTCTCCTCCCGTCTTAGGCTGGGATTAAAGGTGCGCACCGCTGAGATTAAAGGTATGCACTGCCCAGTTTCTGTGGCAATTAGTGTGACTACTGAGATTAAAGGTGTGTGTTAGCACTGCCTGGTCTGTAAGGCTGGCCAGTGGGGCTGTTTTACTCTCTGATCTTCAGGCAAGCTTTATTTATTAAAATACAAAGAAAATGCCACTACACCCCTAAGATTATTACCATCAGCCATGCTTGCCTTTAAGATTCCCCCCTCTTACCCTCCTCCCACCATTGAGCCAGTGAGGTGGCTCAGCAGGTAAAGGCATCTGCTGCCAAGCCTGATGATCTGAGCTTGATTTTTGAGGAAGGAAAGAACTGACTCTTTCAAGTTATCCTCTGACTTCCACATGGGTCCCCCCCCCCAAAATACAACACGACACACACACACACACACATGCCACAGTACATACACATATACCATACGCTACATATGTACACAATACACACACATATACCACACACTACATACACACACCATATTACAGACACACACACACACACACACACACACACACACACACACACACACACACAATGTAACTCTAAGAAAGGGTCCCCAAAGAGGCCACATTCAGGGGTAGACATGGCTCAGTCTGAGGGCCACCTCACTCACTGGGATGGGATGGAAAGCTGAATTTCTTGAAGCTGTTCTACCTCATGGAACCTCACCCAATGTTGGAGACTCTCTGGAGCTTTGCAGGATGGTGACAGCATGTCTAACTTCTGTCTGGTCGGTGCCAGTAACTGCCCTACCTCCCCGTCCTTCCCCATCCCATCCGCAGCGGTTCCTCACACGCCTTGGACGCTGCTCTTCTTTCAGCTTGGATCTCTTCCCTACCATTTCTGGTTCTGAAATCCCGCTTGTGAGAGCAGTCTGGAGAAGCACGAGGCATTTCTTTTGCTTGCTCAAGAGTGGCTGGAAGTGCAAGCTCCTGAACTGCTAATAGTCATAACAACAGAGCTAGAAACACGACAATAATCGTCAAAACATTAGCGAGCACCCCCTGGGCACCAGGCAGGGGACCTTTCCGACCCTCACCCATTCTGGTGAGCGCGTCTGTCCCATGGCCCAGGTGAAGCCTGGCATTGCCCAGTATTACCTTCCATTGGGGCCAGGATGCAGGATGTGGATCTGAGAAGAAATGTGGACAATAAGCCTAATGCAGCAGGTTTTTTATATAGCTGTCCTTTCTTGAGACTCACAGTCCCTCAACACTTTTGGTAGTAAGAGATGGAGGAGAGCCACATGGAAATCTAGTACCCTGCTCCTGTCAAAGGATGGATGCCATGGGCCTGTGAGAGTCCTAAGTGTGTCCTAAGTCTAGCAATTCCCTCACTCGTGGCTCTGTAAGTCACACCTGTGGAGAACAGCTCCTGCCCCTGCTCTTGAAGACACAGCCCTTCTCCATGTCTCTGTCTTTCTGGCCTTCTTATATTTTACAAGTAAGACTGTGGATTCGTCAGAGAGGAAGAGTGAGGACAGAGCAGGAAAAAATGATGAGAGGCAGCCCTCAGGGCAGCAGTGGTTTTTAAAGAAAAGATTGTAATTCTGATGAAAATTGCTGGAGATGATTGTGCAGTCCAGAGTGGCATATGCAAATTACATGCAAATTACCCTGCCCTCCTATTTTATAACCTGGATATGGCCCTTGGGAAAATGCTAATGGAGACTAGTGGTCTCCAGCCAGCCTCCCTGGGTGATCTCTAGGAGTCTGGACCTAATTAAAGAATGTTTTCCCAGCAGAAATCCTTAGTTTTACACCCTCTCCCCCCCTCCTTCATCTGCACAGTGCTATGACCAAGCCTGAGGTGGGCTTGCTAATAATACCTGTTAGGGAGGAGAGGGAACATGGATGGAGACCTCACCTAGAAGGTTCTGGAGTCTTCATGTAGAGTTCTCCCATGGGGCTGCCAGTCCAGACTCACGTTGAGGGCAGAGACTATGTCAAGCACTGTTTTTCCAACTTTAGACCATCATGATCATGTGGAGTGGGGAGAACAGACAGCCGGTGCACCCCAGAAGGACGGACTTAGGTCTGCATGGCACTGAGGAATCTGAATTTCCGTCAAGTTGCCCACTGGTACGGCTGCTGGCCTGAAGACTGGGAGCCGAGAGCCAGTGGTCGAGAGCAAACAGGCCACTCTAACTGCGACCCACCGGCACTGCCAGTGGTCCAGAGCCAACAGGCCACTCTAACTGCGACCCACCGGCACTGCCAGTGGTCCAGAGCCAACAGGCCACTCTTAACTGCGACCCACCGGCACTGCCAGTGGTCCAGAGCCAACAGGCCACTCTAACTGCGACCCACCGGCACTGCCTGCCACCAGTCTGGACACAAGCACCGAATGGCGAGTGAACAGCTGGAAACCTCAGCAGAAGTCTGGACTTGTCCCAGCACCCAAACTCGTGCTTACTGAAAACGCAGCGTTTTGTCTTCCCGCAGATAGGAACTGACTTATGGCTGTGGTCAGGGCAGTCTCAGATTGGCAGGAGAGTCGCAGTGCCCACTGAGAAACCAAGCACAGGGACTCTGCCCTAGACCCTGCTTAGAAACACGGGGAGATACCAGGTGCCGCTGGTCACAAAGCCTAGAGGAGAAAAGTGGCATTTAAGGGCCCTTATGGTTGCTTTTAATGGAAACTTGCCACAAATTAGAATCACCCGAGTTGGGAATCTCAGCTGAGGAATTGTCCTGACCACAGTGACTGGTGTGAGAAGGCCACCCTGACTGTGAGTAGCGCCTTCAGGTAGTAGGGCCAGAAGGATAGGGCGTGAAGGAAGAGCATCTTGCCTTTTGCTGGATCAGAGTTGGTTGGCCTAGTTGCTGCTGCTTTCACTGAGAGCAGAGTCAATGTTTCCAAGCTTTATCATGGACTTCCGGTGCCAGATTGGGGCTACTGAGGCACCTCACCTTGTGGACTAAGTAACAGGCTGTCACCACCACCCCCAAGTGAGAGACAGCAATTTGGGGACTACTCTGACTAGGAAGCATTCGGCCTTCAGGACCAAGCACTGGTTCTCAGAGTGATTTGACTGTCATTACTATTTAAAAGCTACACACACACACACACACACACACACACACACACACACACACACGCACGCACACACATTCTGGAGAACCTAACTAAACCAATGGCTGAATGCCGCCCATAGTTACCACTGATGAAAACTAGTGGAGCCCCCTTGAGGAACAGAGCACCTGGGAGGACAGAGCAGCGCGGAGTCTGGCTGCGCTACAGAGCCCCAATCTTCTCATAGGTGGGAGCTAGACAGGACGTGGAGGCTCTGATCAGATGGTGCAATCAGAGTGTCCTTGCTTGTACAATTATAGGTGTGCATGTCTGTGTCTGCCTGTCTGTCTGGTAGGTGAGCTGGCTCCTTGGGCATCTTACGAACACTTTATGCAAACCAGTATACAAAAGTTCCAAAGAAATTGAATATATTGGAATTACTGAGATAATTCCTTTTTAAACAGATCCATACTAAGAATCCTTATTATATAAAAAAATATACCTACAGTGTAGTCTAGCTGAGCCTGGTGGCCCATGCCTATCATCCTGGCACTTGAGGCAGGAGGAGCTTGAGTTTGGGGTCAGTCTGGGCTACACACTGGGACCTTGTCTGGAAGGAAACAACAACAACGAAGCCCAGTGTATGTGTCACTTTTCAAGACAGCTGTTTTTGTAACGTAGGATAGATACACTTGTTTGCTTAGGAAGGTTGCAGAATCTGAAAGTTGGGGCTAGCCTACATATCAAATGGCTTAGAAGACTCTGGCAGTGATAAAAACCGCAGTCAGTGGATGGGTGGGAAGGCTCAGGCCTCCTAGCCTGCAACCCAGCAGTTCATTTTTGCAGAGGTCCTTACCTGCGCCCCCACTAAGCCCTTTTCAAATAAAAAAGTGAGTTCTGAAATCCCAACCTACCACCTTTGCAGGCACTGTTTTGACATTTTATGGTGAAGTAATTAGTTGACCTGTGCCTTCGGGCATAAGAGGGGGACACTGGTTCTTCTGGGTCACACTTAGAAGGGGCACTTAGAAGGGAGTTAGCGATTCAGAAACCCCTCATTTTAGAGAGGAGGAAACTGAGGCCCTACAGGCCCAGATCTACCCCCAATCGGTTAAGACGGGCAGCCGGGCCTATTGTTGGACGTGTACCATGTAATTAGTGGGATTTGGAACAATTACAGGGAGTAAAGCCCCTCGTTTGTTTCTCATGCCAGGGCTGGGATTCCTGAGGAGGGTGGAGGTGGGAAGGAGGTGACAGATAGTTGGCAAATCACACTGTGGGGCCTTCTCACTGGAACCTGGTTTCTGGAGGATTCTGTTGTGAGATCCTCTCTGTTCCTGGTACCTCCCCTGCTGGCAGAGGCGGTGTCTCAGTGTTGGCCTTTAGAGCAGTTCTAAAGAGCCCACTCTTCTGCTGGGTTTTACAGTCAGCACTGCAGAAAAGGTTTTCTGCCCTTTCCTGTGCCTAGGGACAACTGCTGAGCTGCTGCTGAATGCTCAGTCTCGGGGGTCAGCACGTCCGGTCTTAACGCTATGTGGAATTCTGTGTCAGAGCCAAGGGGCTGCCAGGCACCTGGGTATCACTGTTCAAAGCAACAAGTCTTTCCCGTGCTAAGTGGGGAGAAAGTTCTAGAGACAGGAAGAGGTGGTAGTTGCACACCAGTGCATGTGTACAAAGTGTCACCAAACTGGATGCCCAGGAATGGCAGAAACAAGGCTGGAGAGATGGACCAGTGTGTCGGCGAACTTGCTGCCCTTGCAGAGGACCTTAGTTCCCAGCACCCACGTGGTGGCTCATCATGTCAGTAACTCCAGTCCCAGGGGGCTGGATCACTGCTTCCGGCCCTCACTGGCATGTGTGCCCGGCAGGCACAGGATACATATAAATATATGTAGACACACTCATACACATTGGGGTGAGGAGGGGACTGGAGAGTGACATGCTTTAGAACACATGCTGCTCGTCCAGAAGACCAGAGTTTGGTTCTCAGGGCCCAAGTCAGGCAGCATGAAACAGTCTGTGCTTTTAATTCCAGGGTATCTGATGGTATCTGATGCTCTCTCCTGGACACCACAGGTCATCCCCCCCACCACACACGTGTGGCATATAATCACACATACACAAAAATAAAAAGAAGTATTTCTGAAATGACAGAAACTATATCTTATACATTATATATTTATCACATTTTTTTTAAAAAAAGGCAGGGCCATGTGTAATATGCATGCCTGTGATCTCAGCACAGGTGTACAAGTTGGAGGGCAGTCTATATATCAAGACCCTGTTTCAAAAAAAAATAATAAAACAACAAAATGCAACAAAACAGAGTAAGAGCTCCTTCCTGGAAGTGTTCTGAAAGCTTCTCATCTGATGCCAGGTGGCTGGAATATGGGGGCTGCTGACACATGGGGGGGTCTTGAGAAATGTTAGAAACCTCAGGAAATGGCCACAGGGCAGGTTGAGGGACAGGTTCAGGAGGAGCTGCCTACCCCTGTGTCCTTTAAAGTCAGCGTTTGTGCACCTCTGGAGTGAGATTGCCCTCAGATGTATTTCTTGCTAAAATGTGACTGTAGGCATGACCAGCGTTGGGACTGACCTCATTTGGATCTGCCTGGGATTATTTTATCCACAGAAATGTATAGGTTGAATCCCTATGACATCATGAGTTTGGGCTCTAGTTTTTTTTCTTTTTAGAATGTACTTCTTGGCCATTCTCTTTCAAGTCTTCAGTGAGCGAGACCTTGACTTTTGATATGTCCTCTATATTAGCTGTTAATGCCTGTTCCAACCCAGGGGACAGCAGAAGAAGCCTGGTGAGTGACATCAGCTCTCTGAGCCTCAGTTCCTCTTGCTGAGCCAGACCCCAAGGAAGTTTAGAGCACAGGAGATGGTGTGGTGGAGGACACTTCACCATGGGCTTACAGATGCCAGCATATGTGACTGGCAGCTCTGGGTGTCCCTCTCATGTGGGTTTCAGCCCCTCCTGCCTTGGAGGCAGTCCCATGCTGTTGTTCAGATGTCTCTATGTTGATACTCTATCTGCGCAGATTGTGTAGCTCCTGAGAGCTATCACCCCTCTGTATGTCCATCATGTGTCTTCCAGCACCTGCCTCTAGTAAGCACTCAGTGAGATTCGGTGGACTCTGAAGAGTTTGTTGGCAAAACCAGAGTCTGGGTGGAATTCCCATGGACAGACCGCGCAGTGACCCAGAACGTCCCTGCTGAAGTCTCTGAGCTGGGGACAGTTCTAGGGGGACAGACAGTCTGTCCTGGGTGGGGTTTCCAACATTTATTTAACCTTTTCATTTGGGAACCACAGTTCTGGCCTCTTCACATGGTCTCAGGTCCTGATGCGGCACCCAGCAATGGCTGCTCAGATAATTACATGGACTTCAAATTGTTCACCACTTTATGTCCTCAAAGCAATTTCAGAATCAATTTGAGGGTTGACAAGGAGCTGGTGGCGGCCTTGCAGGCCTGGAGTGACATGCTGGGTCTGCTTAGCACTTGTTATAATTCTAGTGGCAGGCCCTGGGCACCTGGGGAGCAGGGGGCTGCCCCCTCTGCAGCTCAGGAGAGAAAAAAAATCAATCTATCTATCAATTTGAGCACACCTAATTAAAGGTAACTAAGGCTCTGGAAGCCTCAGCCATCCCCGCAGGATCCAGTCTGCACAGCACTGGTAGGAACTGGTGTCTTACACAGGCATCAGATACAGCCTGGGTATCCAACACTGAATCCATCATTGTCCTCTTGTGAGGGGGTGGGGCTTCCCCGCTTTGGAGCACAGAACCCCTCCTTGGGATTTTAAGATAGATTTAGGAGTTATTCTGACCTCAGTAGACAAGGGAATTTGGAAAAAAAGACTTGGGACTACTGTATGTGACTAGGGGCTTATCAGGCACGCCATGCCCCCAGTGAACCAGACTGCAATGTTTGATTCAGATATCCCAGTTCATATTCTGTGTTTGTCCATCCCTGTACACAGAATGCAAAAGGTGAAATGTCGGCTTTGGACCTAACTTGCTGGGATCAGCCTTAGCTGAGATCCTTCAGTCTGTGCCACAGGGCTGGTCTCTGCTCCGATGTCATGAGTTAACACATGGTGACCACTTAGGACAGTCCTTGCCTAGGCTGAAACCTGGCTTCTCTGATCACAAACCATCTACCTAACAAGGGGACGGCAAAGAGATCCTTGATTTTGTGAGAAATGAGATTAAGTCTAACTTGGTGTCACCTGGAATGAGCTAACCCAGTCTCACAGAGCAGAGTGGAAGTAGAGTCATCTGGAGCCACGGTCTTATCACCTGAAATTGGGACCAAGTACCGCGTGCTTGTCCTTGTCAATCTGGCCTTGAACCTGAGGCTCCCCTTCTCCCAGGGTCACGGGCTCTGATCTCCAAACTTCTTGCAAGCCTAACTTCATGCTCTCCCACTCTCTCCTCCATTCTTGAGGCCAGGGTTGACTCAACACATAGCCCTGTAGGGCAGCTTGTATTTTGACACAACCAACCCTTCCTACTCCAGGAGTTAGTCTGTGGTGTCAGGAACTTGCTCCTTAGGTGCTGAGGTGTGGAGAGGTGAGGCAGTTCTGAGGCTTGCTGTCTCAGCACGTGGGAGATTTTGCCTACGAGCTCTCTACTCCTCACTGGCTCTTCCCTGTATATCCCGGAGACCTTGTTCTGGGAGGGCAGGGAGATTGAGGAATCCTGGTGATGGTGAGCTGCTCTAGCTCTGTACCTTGTCATTAGAAACTTTAGACGTGAGTGTTAGTCTGCATTGCCCTTCTCCCCATGAGAGAATGCCCTCAAGAGGCGAGACTGCTGCTCCCCTCATGGGTACAAATCAGTTTGATTATACTCGTTAGTGTTACCACTCAGTGACAGAGGAGGTGAGGAAGAGGCAGGAGCCCTGGCAGCCTCACCTCCACTCTGCAAAACTGCCAGCCCCACCAGCCTTCAGGCCCCTTCATCCCTACCACTAACGGGCCTAAAACCTTTCAAAACCGGGGATTCAATGTGGACTCCAGGCTCTGGGTTTGTAAAGAATGGCTTCCTCCCAACAAGTCCCCACCAGAAAACACAACAGCAGACTGACCCTGAGAACAAAACTAAATAATGGCTCATAGACGCCTGCTGGGTTGAGCTCTATTGGGATGTGCTCAGCCTCCACAGCACGGGAAACCCACTGGAGAAAGACCTTTGTGGAAGGATGGGTTAAGAACCCACTTGAGATGTTTAAGTTCAGATCGGAACATCCACATCCTGCCAATCCCTGTGGGCTGACTGAGGGGTGGGGGTGGGGTGGGGAGTATCGATCTGCTGTGCTCTATTATCGAACGTTCTGCAGAGGGTAAAAAATGATTAATTTTGCCAACTGGTGGGAAGGAACTGCCTTCACTTGAGAACTACCTTAGTGGGTCGTCCGGGTAAGAGGCGGAGCCTAAGGGCATGGGTGGAAAAGAGAGGGAATACACACAGAAAGGGGAAGATTTCTGTCTAGATCAACAGCAACGGCAGTGGACAGAAGAGAGGGCACAGATCCTGCTTGGAGTTCCGGGCAGTAGTCACCAGGATGGCATGTCGTGAGAACTGTCTGTTCTGTAGATTGGAAGTCCCTGGGGCTCTCTTAGCTTGCCCCCCCCCCCACTGTAGCTGCTACACATTCAGCTGTGCCTGATGTGGAGGGGGGCAGGGAGTAGCTGAGAGAAAGGGCTAAGACTTC
Source organism: Microtus ochrogaster (assembly GCF_000317375.1). Lineage (NCBI taxonomy): Eukaryota > Metazoa > Chordata > Mammalia > Rodentia > Cricetidae > Microtus > Microtus ochrogaster. The sequence continues at coordinate 60,070,512 of NC_022020.1, forward strand.
TTGGATTAGGGCCAAACTAAGGGAGCAGCCTCAATTCTGAAGGGAGGAAGGGAAATTCCTTGGGAGAGTGGAGACAGGTGGAGCGAAGCAGGGGGGATTCTCAGGCATCTTAGAACTGGGTGTCGGTTTCCCCACAGGCCGCATATTGGAGTCGGAGTTGGAGTTCATCCTCTCTCTCTCTCTCTCTCTCTCTCTCTCTCTCTCTCTCTCTCTTTCTCTGACCCAGACACTGGCTGGCCTCTGTGCTGGATGCTGTGGTCCTGAGGAGCACCTGTCTTTACTGCTTTGTCCTGTCCTTTGACATCTGAACAGGGGAGAGCAATCCAGGGTAGCACCGTACCCCAGAAGTCTACATGGTCTCAAAGCTGGTAGAAACCACCCAACGATGCTTCTCCTACCTTCTTCTGCTCAGCCAGTTTCATAGTTTCCGTGACAGCTGGAAGGGCCGCCTCCACTCAGGCCTCCACCAAAGGCTCCCTGGGCTGGAGGCAGACCGTTCCGTTCTCAGGGCGCTGGGGTTGCTGGCATGGTCTTGGTGTGTGTGACTGAGCGGCATTCTGCACCTGTGCTGCCCCCACCTTTCATCACCGGTGCCACTTTCTACTCTCTGCACGGCTTCCCTTTCTGTACAGTGAACAGCCCTCCTGGTGGTGTCTATGGTCACCTGCCTGTCCTTTAGGCTCATTCTGAACATCTCCCGTGTCCTCCCTCTTCAACATCTATCATGGCTGCTCAAACAACAGACGAAGAATGATAGTCCATGCAAGACAAGGAAATAGCACTCGGGGGTCATTAGAGGTCATTTGAATTTGGTCGTCAAGGATACAATCTTTTTTGTTTGCTGCGAACTTGCTAAAAGCTGGGTGGAGGCTGTGACTGTTCACATTCTCTCAAAGGTATGGATCAGCCCAGGAAAGCCTTTGCATTGGAGCGAAGCTGACTGGCAAGCTCTGGCCCACTCTGCCCTGGCAGTGGCTCCGTGGACCCCCAGTCAGCTCTGCCTGTGTGTCCTCCAACGCAGTCATTTGGGTTTGTTTGTTATGTGGTCAGAGCAGCCACGATGGAAAACACGCATTTAGGAGCTCAGGGTGGCCTCCCTTCCCAACATGTTTCTTAACCCATTCCCTTTCTTGATATATATCTTTTATAACCAAACACCATAGCCTGGGCAATTCATACAGAATAGAAGGTTTTATAGATTATGATTCTGGAGGCTGGGGGGGGTCCAAGTGCATGGCAGCAGTTCTGGCGAGGACCTCCTTGCTGTGGTACAACAGGATGGAGGGCATCACAGAGCAGAGCAGCTCAGGCCTCGGTTTCTCTTCTAACACCACTCGTTCCGGCAGAGCATCCCCACCTCCATGACCTCATCCAGTTAGTCCCCAAAGGCTTCCCTCTGAACACCATTAATATATACGGACTGGAGGATTTGATTTGCAACACATGAGGCTCCAGGGACCACCTCCAATCCATAGTGATGGCTTCCATAATGGGAAGTCCCTCCTGGCACCACCCCACACCTAACTCTGTCTTTCAGGGACCTGGTGCCTGTCTGAGACGTGGAAAGAGGGTTAAATTTCCAGCTGAGGCCATGGGTCTGGTCCTGGCCGTGCCGCTTACTAACTGTGTAGTTCCAGAACCCTAGTGTCTTCAGGTATCCTGCCCTGACTGCCTATGCTTCCTACTTCAGGCAGAAAAGTCTATTTTCCCTTTCTGGTGCCTGTGTGCTCCCTGCTGGTCCAGTTCCATTCCACAGGGAGACTACCATTCAACTCACTTGCCAGGCAGACATGACTGATGTGCACTGATATTCGTGGAAGGGCTGAGCTACTAGCCCCAGCTCTGGCTTCACTTTCAGATCACGTGGGAAGCCCTGGGCTTTGGCTTTCCCTCCCTGGCTCCTCCTGGACTGCTTGGTTGATTGTTGGTGTAGTCAGACTGGAGTGGGGCTCCGGCATCATTGTTTTCAAAGTTGTTCAGGTGACCCTAATGTGTTTCAAACTTGGAACCTTTTCAGAAATGCCTTTGTCCCCAGCTTTGCTGCTTGCAGCGTGAGTCTCACTAAAGCAACAGCAGCTGCAAGGAGGAACATTGCAGGGTCAGATGCAAAACTTTACTGTCAACACACACATGCAGAAAGTACATAGCAGGTGTCCTGGGTGGCCTACAACATTTGACTTTTGAGATGAGTCACTTTCAGCCCTTGCACATGGTCTTTGAGGCTTCCCTCAGCTGATGTCTGTTTCCCATGCATGGTCAGCAAATCCATTTGGGAGACAGGCAGAAGATAAACAAACAAACAAAAGGTCTCCAATTTCAGATAGTGCTAATGTGTATGGGCGTAGATCTAGCAGCTACATTTTATCTTTGCTTTCCCCAAATTGCCAAGCTCTGCTCACGGGGCCTTTGCTTGTACTGTTGCTGACTGGTTCAGCATCCTCCCTGGAGCCTTGCACCATCCCTCTTCCTGATTCCCATTTAACCTAGCTGCTCAGGGCCAGGCAGACTGTTCCAGCTCCATCCACATCCCCTGTCACCTGCTTTTCTTTCCCACAGCTCTGGTGTCTTAACCAGAGCAGGATGGCAGAGGAGAACTAAGTCTGGTTTGAAAACGTAGTCTTCTGGTTCCTCTCGTTTCTTCCCCTAATTTTCCTTGTTTCATGAAAGAAGAGGCCCAGAATAATTTTCCCCCATGTCTTCCTCATTGAGGATTGTGGGGATCGTATGAAGGGATGTCTGCTTCCTAAAGAGGGAGTCATCAGCACATATCCATCCTTAGCTTTCTCCCCAGAGCTCGGGCAGGAAAGGGGACCCTGGAATCCATGGCTGTAAGGACAGAGCAATCCGTAGGCTTTTTCTGTGGACACATGCCCCTCCCCCAAAGTGTCTGGGAAGGTTGGCAACCCCTCGACCCAGGAGAACCTCCTGTTTCCTCTGCCCTCCCCTTGCCCCTTCATCCCAGTGCCAAGCAATGGCTTTCCATCTCCAATATTCTGCTCCTCCGCAGGCTGCCATGGACCTCAGTTACTGCTCAGTTGACCTGCTCACTGAGTGGGATGGGGAGAAGGCCTCCCTCTCCCTCAGACACCTCTGTCTAATTCCGAATTTCCTGGACACAGGAGAAAGACAGATGTCACAGTAGCAACACACACACACACACACACACACACACACACACCACTTTCACTGCTTTTTGTTTCTGAAAAGAACCTAAGAGCCCAAGAGTGAGTCTGCATTGCCAAGGAGGGATCCAGGAACTCGAGGGCCGCTGGGAATTAGGTCAGGGCAAAGACAGCCATGGAAAGGGAACACTCCTCCCGACCTGTGAAGGCTGACTCTGCTGAGGGCTGCTGCCATTCTCAGGGAAGCAACAGCTCAGCCTCCTGGATACCCTGACTCCATGGCTCTCAGCTGCCTCATTTGACGATGTTCACTGAAGTTACCTCCAAAGCATCGTCAGCTGAGTGGTGTGGTTGGCATTGGTCTGGGTCATCCACGGGGTGGGAGCACTTCAGCGACAGAAACCTGGGCAAAGTACCACGGAGTGTGGCTCATATGCCCCTAGAGCCGGAGTCTCAGGGTGGCAATGAAGGTCAGGATAAATGAGCTTGCATGGAAATAGCCTGGAACCACTCCAGGGACCCCTGGCTACCACACTGATACCCACTGGTATCTCCACCCACCAGGAAAGATTGGTGTCCTGAATGGAAAAACCATGGCCAGCTCTGTCCCCAGCTCCAGTTTTAGGCATCATCCAACACTACCTCCATACTAGGACATTTGGTGGCCTATAAAGACATCGGGGAGTTTGTGTTTCCTAGATGTTGACACCGACTGTACCCCAGCGAAGGCATGCACTTTCTACAGGACCACATCCCTATCCCAGGCAGCAGAGCCTGACCCAACCCAGTGACATTTCATCCTGTTAGTGAGCTTGTAAACAGAAGAGGAATTCATGAAGTCCAGCTTTCTGTTTTCCTGCAGGATGTTAGCAGCATTGATTTTTCGCCATGATGTATGTCATTTGCAATGACTTCTGATGGGAAGAGACAATGCTGTTTGGAACCTGGGAGGTTTAGAGTATCCAGTGACTGCCCAGTGGGGCGGCAATGCCAAGCCATGCTCTGAGGCACCCTGTCATTAGGTGACAGGGTTGACTCGGCAGCCTCCTGCCTGCCAATAATGGCAGCTCTTCCCAGCCCATGTTCCTCGGGGGTCAGGGACATGGAAAGAGGAAGGGACAAGGAGAGACAATAAGCAGCAGATTGCGGTAGAGCTCTGGGCTGGAGGAACAGGATTCTGGGTCCCCAACTAGACCAGTAACATTTTATTTCTAAAAGAAACCAATGGAAGAGAAATGCACCGTCGAGTTACACCAGGGTGACGTTGGGCAGGGTTGCTGCTGCTGTTTCTCTGGCTCATGATTTGTCAACACAGTTGGAATATTTTAGAGTTAAGGGAAAATGTGAGAGAAAGAAACAAGGTATGGAGCCATGTGTATAACTGGGCATTCAGCGTGTGGACAGATAGTGCCCCATCCCCAGAAGGCCCCATGTGGAGAACAGAGACAAAGCTATGCTTGTCATTCTTTGTCCTTTTCTGGTTTGCCCATGTTATACCAAGGCTTTTAAAAACAACACCAGGGTCTTCAATGTGTAGGGCAAAGGAGAGAAAACGCAAGAGACCTTAGGAGTCATTGAGAAGCAGGCAGGGGAGAGGTTTCTGAGTGTAGAAACTCAGTCTGGGTACTCGACAGTGACATTGGACAGATGCTTCGGGTTTTCTCCATCCCTTCAATGGCCAGCACTTCTCTAGGCAACAACAGGGAGAAGGATGCCCAAGGCAGGCATGCCTTGTGCTCCTCCTTCAGTAAGCTGACCATGGAGGAGCCCACATCTGGGGTGCCTGGTTCTCACTAAGCTGCTGCAGTTGTATAAAGCGAGGAGGGGGAGAGGAGCTAGCAGGGGCGCAGAAGTCACAGATCCCCTGTGAAGAAACCTCAGCTGAAATCTTGGCAGCTAATAGCTCAGTTGGCATGGAGCTAGGATGGCTTGCTCAGCCCTTCCCTACCTTAGGAGACAGCTTGAACAATGTGTTTTGGAGCTGGAGGTGGTAAAGTGCTTAACTCATGGACAGATAGGGACCTGCGAAGACCAGCCTTGGCTACGTGAAAGCTGGATGGTGACCTGGTGTGTGTGTGCGCACTCACATACATGCATGCATGTGTGTGCAGAGGTGCATGTGTGTTTCCTGCTTTACATGGATGTGGTGGGCAGTTGAGGCTGGTCCCTCTCAGCAGATGCAAAGCCTGGCAGGTCCTCTTCCAAGGCTTTTTTCGTTGTACCCAGCACTTCAGGATCTCCATAGACAGCTGGGAATTGTGTTCGTTCTCAGCACCCACAGCAGAGGAGCAGGCCTGGGGCATCTGTCAAGGGATCTCTGTGGAGGCCCATGTTGTAATGTGATCCAAGAGAAAGCCACCTGGGAATGGGCTTTGGAGTGGGGGTGGACCCAGAATTAATTTAATTAAGTCCTGCTTTGGGGACCCGGCTAAATATAGCAGCTGCTTTGGCTGCTAGTTTCACTCGGTCCCTGCAACTCCCTCCCGTTTGCCCGCTTCTGCAGGTGATTAATTCCTCCTACTCTAGGCTGGCCTGTGCACACACACCTGCAGACTGCCTGGGCCCCTCTGCAGCTTGGGCTATTGTTTCCTCCCTGGTCTCCTGGGCAGCACACTCTGAAGCAGGAATGGCTGCTGCCTTCTCCAGAGAGATAAATGCTGCAGCTGCCTGAGGACTCCTGCCATGGCACAGCACACCCACTGCTGGGCCCAGCACCTCACCGAGGAATCATGGTCCCCATAGGCCTGGATTCTGAGCTACCTTCCTCCCGTTGTTCTCAGAGGAGTCTTAAAGACAGGTTGAAAGCACTGCTGTGCTCTGGTCCCCAGCGACAGATACTGGCGTAGCTTAGAGGGAGAGACGGAAAAGTGGCTTCTCTGCCACACCTCGTGGTCAAGGCTGCATTCTGCCCCTTCAGCATTCACACTTGCCTTTTTCAAACTTCAGACCAATTTTGCCTTTTTTTCTACTGTTACTGTCCCCTATTTTCAGACCATCCTAATGCTTGTTAGAATCTCCTTCAGGTGGAACAGTGTCAAAAATAAGTAGGCTGCATGAGAGATGAACAAGTAATAAACACCAAGTGGTAATTTAGGGGACTGCATATTTGGGTTCACCCAAATTCACATGTTGAAGTGGGAACCCCCAATGCCAGGGTAATTGGAAGGGGGGCACCAGTTGGGACCAGTGCCTTCAGGGAAAGAGGAAGGAGACACACACATCTCTGGGTACAGACCCCACGACCTCATAAGGATGTAACTAGTAGCTGAAGGGGAGCGATTCTGCTCCCCTTTTAGAACCAAGGAAGAAATTCCTACTTAAGCTACCCCGTGGATTTCATTTTGAAACAGCAGCCGAATAGAGATAAGCATTTGAACATCCATGTCATCAGTGTGGGTCTCCAGAGGACTGGGCACCATTGCAGTAGCAAAACTGTGCAGGACTGAGCAGGGTGGAGGTCCTACCCGCCAGGAGCTAGTTGTAGAAACAGGTGGTGTCTCCTGGCTCAGGGCTGAGGCAGCACAGGGCCTGCCAATCAGGGAATCACAGGTGTCCATAGAAGCAGAGGCTTGCAGGGGGCAGGGTTCTTCCAGAAGCCCAGCTGCTTGGGTGAGGTAGTAAATTTTCTCTCACATGTGACCACTGACCCTTGGCCAGTTCTGGTGCTTTCTGGCACCATCTGGGAGGCAGGCACTTAAATTCAGGCTCTTTGTCTCCCAGGTCCCTCTAAGGGCTGGCACCTTGAGGTCACAGAGACTGCAGATGGCAGAGACACTTGGAGGCAAGGCAGAGCCAGTCTAAACCTGTCTCTGTCCTTATTAGTAGTATGACTGGGCAAGTGGCTTAACCTCTTGGGTCTCAGTTTTTCCCACTACAAAATGGGGCAGTAAGTTGTACCATCTCCCTGTTTGCAATGATGTATGTGCAGTGACCAAGGTTTATAAGTGCTTACAGATGGTAGCAGGTTTTTAAGATGTTTTCTTTTAAAAGTTGTGTCTTTCTAGCTTGTCTGTCTACCTGTCTATTGATCGTGTGTGTGTGTGTGTGTGTGTGTGTGTGTATTAAATAGGTCAGAGGACAATTTAGGGGAATTGGTTCTCTCTTTCCACCACGTGACTTCCAAGGATGGAACCAGCTTGTCAGACTCAGCAGCAAGCACCTTTGCCTACTCAGCCAATCTCTGGTTCAGCACATTTATTTTTTAATTTGCTTAAATAGTTGTTCAATTTTTAATTTCTGTTTCTATCTCTGTTTCTCTCTTCTCTCTCTCTCTCTCTCTCTCTCTCTCTCTCTCTCTCTCTCTCTCTCTCTCTCTGTGTGTGTATGTATGAATATGCATTGGGTACCCACAGAGGTCAGAGTCATCAGATCCCCTGGAGCTAGTGTTACAGGCAGTTGTGAGCCTCATGTGGATGCTGGGAACTAAATCCAAACCTTCTGGAAAAGCAGTAAACCCTCTTAACAACTAAGCCATCTCTTCAAGCCCTCTAGCTTTTAACTTTATTTATTACTTGTGCGTGTGCATGGGCGTGAGTGTGTGTGTGTACAGGTGTACATTTGTAGGTCAGAGGACAACTTCTGGGAGTCAGTTCTCTCCTGCCATTGTAGGTCCTGGGGATTGAACTCGGGTCATGAGGCTTGTGTGGCCTGTGCTCTTATTCACTGAGATGATTTGCTGACCCAGATGGCAATAATTTTCACAGGCTGCTTTCTCCATTAGCTTTTTTTGGTAACAGAGGTCTGCACCCTATGTGGACAAGTTAGCACTGCCTTCAGGTTCTGGAAGCTTTAATAGATTTCCCCTAACTGCTAACCGCCATCTTCTCTCTGGTCCCTCCCCAATGCCGCCATCCTCAGTCAAGGGCATTGGAGAAAGACTGGTGATTATAATGGTTGTAGTTACATAATTGTTTCATATTTTGATCACTTACAGGTCTGTGAATATAAATTACTTCAAAGCACTTTTTAGATCTGCACTGCCATAAAAGCATTAGTGTGGTTACACAGTGGGCCAGATGCTGCCTACCCAGGGGATGAGGAGGCCTAGGGACATGAACCTGAGTCCTGTGAAGTGTTTTCCTTTGGGCCTTGCTGTGCTGGACCACCTTGCCACCTCTGAGCCTGCGTGGGCTTGAACCTTCCAGAGGAAGAAGTGTTTTTTTTTTTTTTTTGTTTTTTGTTTTTTGTTTTTTGTTTTTTTTGTGGACTTTCTAAGTCCAGGCCAGCTAGGTAGAGAATTAAAACAACTGCTAATTTTTCCTCCCCAGAGGCATAATGCCTTCCCCCAGGAGCCACTCTGCCCTCCCTCAGGCTATAGGATGCCTTACCATCAAGATGAGAGGATCCAGGACTATTGTAGTAGAGGTACAGCTCTGTTGATGTTGAAGTTTGCGGCATGCATGGTCCAGATCCAAGGCTGCAGAGGCCAGTTTGTGAGTTCTTAGACAAACTCCACAAGTAGAGCCGCAGCCTGCTCTCAATGGAAGCACGTTTTCACCAGAGACACTCGTAGAACTTAATGCCACAAAATCAGAAAGCCTAGAGTGCAGAGACTTTACAGGGCAGACATGAAAACAGAGCTGTTGTCGCCCGTTACTGGTATTGCAGATTACGAGAGAATGTTGAAAGGATAAAGAGGAGAGCCAGCGGCCCTGCGGTGGTGGTGCACGCCTTTAATCCCAGCACTCAGGAGACAGAGGCAGGCGGATCTCTGTGAGTTCGAGACCAACCTGGTCTACAGAGCTAGTTCCAGGACAGCCAAAGCTAGAGAGAAACCCTGTCGAAAAACAAAAACAAAAAGGAGAGACAGCTGGGACACCTATAATCAGGGTCATAATTTGCCTTTAACAGCAATAGTCTCTGAATAAGAGAGGAGAAATGGAAAGAATTAGGTGAGGAAAAGACAAATGCAGTTACTTCAGGAGATTTGAAAACACACCTACTGGAAATACACCAGGAGATACAAACTGGCAGGGCCGAGAAAGCCTGGAGAAGACGAGCCACACACACACGCCTGAGCAGATCCCTATGGGACCTTGCACCTTGCAGCGGAAGCTGCACCTGCTTCTCAGGCATGCATCCGCAGAGCTGGAGAGCACGTCTGGTCCTCCTCTTTTTACAGCACAAATGAAAACACGATCCTGACACCGCCACAGAGCGTGTTCATGGGAGTCTCCTTTGTGGCTGAGCATGTCCAGGCATGGCCTCCTGGAGAACTTGTACACTCCCACAGATGTAGCTGATGGGAGGTGCTCACCTTTTTTCTTTAAGCCAATAGTAAGAGCCAATTCAAATTTGTATATTCCGTTATCAGTTGCTTTTCTGATTGTATTAACTGTGACAAATTCATCCTCTATGACTAGAATAAAATCCTGAGAACAGGCCCTCAGCCATGCTCTCCACCACCTCCATGCCTAGCAATGGAAGATTCTAGCGCATACCTGGGTGAGCGCTGGATTGATTTATTCATTTCTATGGGTATTTACATTTTTTCCTAAGTAACTTTTCTCATGGCAAAAGTGATGCATGTTATCTGTAGGGAGTGGGGGAAGGGGAGAAAATAGAAAGATGAAATTAAAATCTCCCATAATATTCACATTAAATGCGTTATTAAAATGTATTTTCGTGTGTGCACAATAAGAATACCTGTGCTCAGTATTTAGCCTACTTCCAAATTGTCCCTACAATAAATAATTCTGCTACAAATGCCATGGTAGTCTCATTATTTCTTGAAGACAAATTCTTAGAGCTGGAATTACTAGGTCAAAGGCCATGATGTTTTTAAAGGTTTTGATAAATATTTCCGGCTTTCCTCCCATAAAGTTTTACTAATTTGCATTCCCCATGCAAAAGAGCATTAATTTCTGTACACCCTCATTAATAATACTCTTTCCCTTTCCCCCCTCTTTGGTCAACTTTATTGAGGTGTGATATATACACAGTAAAGTAAACCTATCAAAGGTGAATGGTTCTGAAAATTTACATGGGGAAAGTCATGAACCCAGCTTCTGAATCCTACAGAGCAGAGTTTCAGCAACAAGAAACTACCCTGGTGACCCACAGGTCATTGTCACATTATCCATGGTAGCCACTACCCCTGCTCAGCTTCCAGCTCAGCTTTGCCTGTTGTTGAATTTCATACAGACTTCGTAAAACCATGGAGCATCAAATGCTATATGGTCTATGGTGTTTCCCTTACTTGTTTTACTTAACACTGTATCTGGGCATTCATTTATATCATTGTGTGTGGTTGTGATTTGTGTGTTCTCACCCCTGTGTTGTGTTTTGCTTCATTGTCATTTAGTCCACACACTGTAGGTGGCACTTGGGTCCTTTCTGGGTTGTGTACATAACAACTGGCTGTGCCATGAATGTTTTTGGAGATGTTTTGTAGTGAGCGAGTGGTCATGAGCATTTCCTTATGCACTGGGAGCAGAAACTGCTGAGTCAGAACATGGAGCCGTTAACCAAATTGCTACCTCAGAAAACTGTCGCTCACGTTAAAGAACAAGGGCTAACAGAGTTGCAATCTGTCTAGTTCAGTGGTTCTTAGCCTGTGGGGTTGAGACCTCTTTGGGTTCGGACGACCTTTTTACAGGGGTCACATATGAGATATTCTGCATATCAGCTATTTACATTATGATTGACAACAATAGAAAAATTACAGTTATGAAGTAGCAGTGAAATAATTTTATTGTTGGGGGTCACCACATGAAGAACTGGATTAGAGCCATAGCATTAGGAAGGCTGAGAACTTCTTGGTGTAATTAGAGGGCCTTGGGGCTGTTCCCTAGATTTTACATATCATGTGGGAGACTCTCCGACCCCATCAATATAACCACATTAATATAAAGACCCTTGTGTTTATTTTTGAATATAGAAATGGGAATTTTCATCATCATAATCGCATGTAGTCAGTCATAATTAGAGATGGGCTGACCACATGGTTGCGCAGGTAACAGTAAACAGGCATGGCATTGTGTCCTTTGTGGGCACTTGTTCCAAATGAATTTCTGTGGGCCTGGACAGGTTGTGAGGAGCCAGAGTATTATGTAGGTGATGAGTTGGCGTCAAGGGCTTTTGAGTAGGTGTGCGCCTTCATGGAGGAGTACGATAGACATGCAGGATGCAGGGAATGCAGAAAGGCATTGGCTAGGAATGGGAGCCCACGGAGGAGAGTTGTGTACCCTCAATGACAGGCAGGCCCCAGGATCTTTTGTACCCCTTGGACCACGCTACAGGGTGCCTCCACTTCTCTGTTCTGCACATGCCTCTTCTGCCTGCCCCCCTGCTGCAGCTGCCTGTAGCAGGAATTGTAAAAATCCAGAGATCAGATATTGGGGTTCAACCAGAAGATCAGAAAATCAAAGCAGTCAGACACTGGCTCTAACCTCTACCTCAGACCAAAATGGTGATCCTGCCTCCAGGAATCCTCAGAATGAGACTGAGCTGAGACCTGTCTCCTGTTTTATATTCTTCTCTAGTGCTGGAATTAAAGGTGTGCACCACTACCGCCCCACCTCTATGGCTAACTAGTGTGGCTACTGGGATTAAAGATGTGTGCCACCACTGCTGGTCTGAAAACAGGTGTATTGGTGGTCGGGCTGTGCTCTTTGGCTGGTGCCTCCACAGCTGGAATTTTGAATGACAGGGTTTTTGGAGTTCATTGAGGGTGGGTGAATACCATATCCTTCAGTGCTAAGGAAAGAAAGGCGAGGCTTGAGACTGGCCAACCTGTGTGCACCTCTGTACTGCTCTGTGCTTTTGTCCGCTCCTGGGAAGATGTGCTGAGCAATTCCTAGTCACTTAGTGCAGGAAAACACACCAAGAACAGCAAGGAGGGTGTGTTTGCTGTGTGTTGTGTTGCTTTGAGTAGACAAAGAGGTGTAGATGGGGTGAGAGACAACAATACAATAATCTGGAATCTGTCAGAGGAGACCCTGGGATCTTGGGCAAATTTCTAGACTTCTTAGGCTTTGAATTATGCATCTTTAACTTGAGGATTTGGACTCAGTCCACATTGTCAAACTCTGGGTCAGGTATTGTGAAAGACGTCTTGTCCAGACGCTGAGCTGGGCTTTAGTTTGCCCATGAGGAGCTGTTATGAATGCTTTCTGTGGTCATGGGTATTCCCCAGCCCGTGTACATGTGGCTTAGCCAGTGACAAGTGCTTTGTAGAACCAGGACAAACAACTTTGGCTTTAAGTTGGAGACGACAAGGCCTCCAGAGTGGAATGAAATTCGTGACCAACAGTCATGAACATCTTGATTGTAGCTGAGTTTCAGGGAAAGGATGGTGGCCTGGATCATAGCGGAGACAGGACAAAGG
>NC_022020.1:60083255-60085455 GCF_000317375.1 Microtus ochrogaster
GGAGTTGGATATTAACTGTAATGGGATGAGTGGAACTGGGGAGGAAGAGGGATGTCAGGGATGCTCCTGGACAGACTCCTGTGTGGGTCCCATGGCACCGAGAAGATTGGAATGGAACATGTTTGCTGGCAGGATTCAGTTTCTCGAACACTGTCTTGGAGAGAAGCCACTCTCAGCAGAGGTCAAGAGAGAGGCGATAGCTATTGTGAAGCAAGAGCCTTCTTATGTTAAGTGATGCCTCTGCTTGAAAACAGGATTCAAGTTCAATATACCAGGGTAGGCAGTTACTCCCACTGCTTGGCAGCCGGAGAGCGCCACCCATGTCAAGACCAAGAACACTGGGGTTCAAAGAGCTAATCTGGAGCAGCAAAAAAGCAGATTGGGTGTGGGGGTACCCTAAGGAATAACTGCTGAGTCAGCACCATCTCTAACCACAGGAGCTAATACAAGCTATTGGTTGAGATTCCTGGCCTGTCTACCTCACACAAGTATTATGACATGTTATGATACAGACGGGTGGATAGATACATTATAAAGATAGAATATGCCACAAAGTTTACAGAAATTGCCATTTTATGCTCACCATAATGCGCATGCTTAGCACGGTAACAGTAAGAAGTGGGTTGTTCCCTTTTCTGAATAGTTTAAATATTCTCCCTCAGTGTAATATTACTTGCTTGTAATTAAAAGAGAAAATATGGAAAGATGGAAATAAGGGGAGGAAATTCATGCACATGTTTCACTACTCTGAGAAAATTATTCTTATTTTGATGTATTTCCTTCAGGAACGTATTAGTGTGAATTCAGTCCGCAAGCTATGAGCTGTAAGAAATCCGTCTTAACATTTTGGCAGCATTCCACCCAGGGTCCCTTCCCTAATGAGAAATGAAGTATGATAGCTGTTATCTGGTCCCCTTCCATCCATATCCATCCCTTCCAATCTCTCCCTTCCCCTTAAAATATAATACCTACTGTGTAGTTTTTATAAATCCAGTGTAACATGGTATTTTCTCGATGCCTTCATTGGGGTGAAAAGCTCCATTCTGGGGTAAAGTTATCAAATAGCCCACCCTCTGCTGACCGTCACTGGCCAACATTACATTCATCCATGAGATTTTTCTGGGACGGTTGTTTCTTCTTGGCTTAAATGCTTATCTCTATGCTGACCACATGTCTTATTATGAAGTTTGCTAATAAGCCTTGATGTGGAATGGGTGAAATTGGTATTGTACTTTTTAAAATTGTCATAACAGTTCTTGGTTTCTTAGTTTTATGATCAATGATGCATACCACAAAAAAAGTTTCCATAAAAATTTCTTTAAGCTGAGATTTAATTTACATAGCATAGATTTCATTCTTCAATGTACAGCCCAGTGACTTTCAATAATTGGCATCATTCTGCAACCACCACTGCAAATTCCGGAACATTTTCATAACCCCCCAGGAAAAGACCCACACCCTTCAGCAGTTCTTCTGAACCCCTCCTCTCTCCCTGCCAAAAGATGTGGGGAATCCCCTCATCTTTTGTTTTTCTGGACTTGTCTCTTCTCAACATCTCCTTTAAATTGAATTACACACACTATGTATTTAACGAAACGTAAGATTTTTGTGTTTAGATTCTTTCACCCAGCCTGAAGTGTCCAAGACTCATCCATATTGGATCATGAATCAGTACTTTACTCCATTTTTATGGCTGGATAATTCTCCATTGTGGGGATATGACATATTTTGCTTACACAGAACAGTTGACGGACAGTGGGGTTGTTTCCACTTGGCAGTTATTATGAATCATGCTACCGTGAACACGGATGTACAAGCTTTATGTGGACATGTTTTTGATGAGTGTTAGGTATATTCATAGGAGGGAAATTCCTGGCTCCTTTGAAGATCCTGAAACTGCCCGACTGTTTCCCAAAGGGGCCATGCCATTTTATATTCTATATTCTAGGAGATGTGAGGTGGTAACTTCCATAGCATTTCAGTCTAATCTCATTGGCTTCTAAACTGGTCTGCGGAGATTAGAACCTCAGTATTGAATCTTCTTGTCTAAAAGCCTGGAATGTATAGCGTAGTTTTCTGTTTGGTCCAATTTTCTTATGGCCATTCTGATTATGGTGCTGAATCTTTTCTTCTTCTTCTTCTTCTTCTTCTTCTTCTTCTTCTTCTTCTTCTTCTTCTTCTTCTTCTTCTTCTTCTTCTT
>NC_022020.1:60085555-60096963 GCF_000317375.1 Microtus ochrogaster
CTTCTCCTTCTCCTTCTCCTTCTCTTCCTCTTCCTCCTTCTCCTTCTTCCTTTTCCTCTTCTCCTTTACTCCTCCTTTCCTCCCTCCTCCTTATGATTAGGTTTAAGCGTGTATTAGCCAGAAGTCTCCAGAAAAAGCAGAATAGAATACACACAGGAACATACAGGGCAGGCAGGCATGCACGCAAGCACACATGCACACACACGCGCGCGAGCGCAAGCAGATACTTACTTGGGAGAGAGATTAGATATCTGTAAAGATATCACGAAACCTGCCTGTCTTAGTTAGGGTTCTCTGTGGCAATGAAAAACATTGACCAAAAACAACTTAGGGGAAGAAAAAGTTGATTTTATCTTATAACTCTTAATCACATCCCATCACTGAGGGAAACCAAGGCAGGAACTCAGGCAGAGCAAGGACCTAGAGGCAGGAACTGAAATGGAGACCATGGAGGAATACTGCTTACTGGCTTCCTCCCTATGGATTGTTCATCCTGCTTTCTGCTGTCACCCAGGTACTGCCAAGAGTGGGCTGGCCCTTCCTACATCAACTACTAGTCTAGAAAATGCCCCCATAGACTAGCCTACAAGTGACCTGCTTTGAGTATGCCTAAGATGCTTTAGCCCAAGCTCCCTTAGTCTCCAGTTTGGCAAAAGTTCCTCATGCTGGACTCTTTCTCAGAAGGAACTTAAGCTTGTCTGCCTCTTCACTCCCCCCCACCCCTGCCCTTCCATCAAGGCACGGATAGTATACAACAGGTCTGAATGTCTATATCCCTTTTAATCCTTATCTCTCATCCCGCCCCTAAGGTGATGATAGGACATGAGGTAGGAGCTGGATTGATGAGGTGGCTCACTAGTTAAAGATGCTTTTCCATCCGGTAGCTTGATGTCAATCCTTAGGACCCATGGAAAGATGGAGGGAGAAATTGACTCCTCAAAGTTATCCTTTGACCTCCATTTGTGACCCCCCCCATCACATGTACAGAGAGAGATAATAATTTTGAAAAAATTAAAGACCTAGGACCTTATGGAGATGATTAGGTCCTGACGGTGGAGCCCTCATGGGTGAAGTTAGTGCCTTCATTGTAAAACAGACCCGAGGGAGCCCCTTTCTTCTATACCACGTCTCAGTCAGAGAATGGATCTTCCCCAGACTGTGGATCTGCTGCATGTTGCTCTTGAACTCCCCAGCCTCCAGAGCCAGGAGCAATAAGTTCGTTGTTTTTAAGGTGTTTTGTTAAGACATTCCAACAGATTAGGACGATATACATGCATATGTAGGTAGATAACAGAGATATTTATATAGATATTAATGTTGTAAACTGAAGTTCTCAGAAAAACAAGCAAAAACCCCATATGGGTGGTAAAGATTCTACCAGATTGATTGACTAGAATTTCTGTGGCTATAGATGGTTGTATGTGGCAGGCCTGGAGCCGAGATGTCTTGGGTTATCTTCAGCTATCTTAGCAGACAGTCACCGCCTGTCTCTGGGTATGGTGTAATGTCCTGTGACATGTTGCCTGTTGGCATGTATGAACAGATCATTGGCTTCCAGCAAGCCCCAAACCAAGAGTGGTGGCACCTGAATCTTCAGCGGAGGTTCCCCACTTCATTGTCACCCACTTACCCGATGTCCCCACCAATGTCTTTAAAAAAATGGCTTGGCTTGTGACTTTGCAGCTAACTTCACGAAACTTACTATATTGGAACGTGGCATTGGAATAGTCTGAACCTGTGTCCCCAGGCCATGGTCACTCAGATTTGGCTCCAGAATAAATTATTTCGTATTCCCTTTGAGGTTGGGGGTGTGTTTTTGCATGGATAATGTCTGTGTCCGTGTTATTTACATCCGTCTCTCTTCATCAGACGGACACCTCCTGCCATGACCTAGCCGTAAGCAGCCCCCTTTGAGTCCTCTTCGAGGCTGACTTCGAACTTCGCCTGCTGAGTTCAGCTTTAGCAGAGAATCTTGCTCAACCACCTTATCACCCCCACCCAAATGTCTGAACCGAGGGCTGCCTCTAACCAAGAATCCCGTTGCACTGGATTAGCAAAACTCTCATTGTGGATATCTAATTGAGTTCTTAGATATTTCTGTCCAGAGAAGTCCCCTGCTGCTGTTCCTTGACTGTAAGTGGCCAGCTGTTTTTTTTTTAATCGCATTTAGAATTGAACTCAGATCTTTGCAGAGGTCTCTTTGCCCATTGCATTAACTTGAATAAAATCTGCTTTGCTCCACCCTCATCACCTCCCAAATGACTACACCCGCCCAACACCATCACCTACTAACACCATCACCTTGATGGTTAAGATTTCAACAGAAAAAAAAATGGGGAGGAAACCTTCAGCTTGAAAAATGGGAGGGATACCTTCATCTTCAAGACCTATAAGCCTGAAAACTGCAGAATGACATACTCAGAGATGGTGAGGGAAAGAAGCCAGAATGGGTGTTGAGAATGGAAGAAAACCTGGTTTCCCTCCATTCCTCTAGGGTGGGCTGCTGTAGTGATGAAAATGAAGGCCCTCTTGCAAAAACGCTTTGTTGTTGGAGTCAAATGCGTTCCTGTTTGTGCACACCCTGGCTGAAGGTGCTGTGCTGGGCTCCTCCTAACTCCTGTCAAATAGAATGGTTGAGGGGTCTGTGGGCAAGTGATAAGCACTTGCTTTATTGGACAGGGGAAGAGCTGCTGCCAGGGGTCACTCTGTTGTTGATGGTGAGAAAGGAAAATTTCTTAGTGCCATACAGTACCCACGATGCTTTGGGAGCCACCCGCAATAAGGGCCTGGGCTGGAAGGAGAAGACCTGTGCACTGAAGTATTCTGACCCACGGTAGACACTGTCAGGAGCCGAAGAGCTAGGTTGTTCTTCACTACAGCCTTCTTCGCAGCTTTGGAAAATGGAAAATAACCTAAATCATCTGAGTATTCATCAGGCGATGAACAATTAGCTGTGGAATACTATATAACTACTTAAAGAATGAAGTGGAGAGCATTAGATAGAATGGAAGGTCCCAACTGCAGAGTCAATGACCCTTTTATCACAGAGAATTTATGGTACTTTACTAGCCTTAAATAAAACTCGCACATTCATATAAATCTACCTACACACAATTTATTAAAAGTTATCCATCAAAGCGTTCTGTATACAAAAGAGGAAATTTAAAAGGATACTTGCAACAAAATCATATGTATCTCATTCTGTCAGTACTTAGGGAAGGCTATGCCAGAGACACAGAGTGGGTAAGAGTTTGCACCTGACATAGAACCACCCACTTAGTACTGATGCTGAGGTTGTATGAACAGCTTGGCTACTGACAGCAACATTGTGGTCATAGTTCTTTTGGCATTGTGTATAATTCCTACTAAATTTGTGAACAAAACAGTGAGCAATATCTCTAAGTGCTGGCAATCAAGGATAGTCTCAGCTGTATGGGACCAGGGTGTGCTGTAGTACATTGAGTGCTGGCATTCACAGGCATCTATGGTGGCCTCGTTAAGACTCTCAGGTCCCTGCTTCCTGTGTCAGTGAGACATAGAAGATTACTGTGTAGAGAGAGGAAGGGCCTTCTGTGGTCGAAGGCAGAATGAGGTTTACACTCAGAGACCATATGAGTGGCTCTTATTAATTGCCTCCTGGATGCTTTCCACCTGCCAAGATGGGCAGGCAGGATGCTGGTACACAAGGCCTGGATGATGAGACCTCACTTAGCCAGACCACTTAAGCCTCTCGGAGCATCAACCCATTTCAGCTTTTATCATTGGATATTTATTTTGAGATGTCCCAGTCTTGTAGAAACAGTACAGATAGATAAAATACAGTACATCAAATTTTCTTCCACGCCTACGCCATTTGAGATGAGGTTGCCGCCGTCCCACAGTATTTAGGCACATATTTCCTGTAGACACAGCAGTCTCCTACGGAACCTGGCATCTTACGTGGCCATGTTCCTGTCCAAGAATCTTTGCCAAATGTCTCACTAACGTCCTAGACATCAAAGGACCCAGTTAAAAATGACATGCATGGGTTTGTTGCAGCTTTGATCCTCTGAAGTTTGAGCCTTCTCTGTCTTTCTCTGATTTCCATGACCCCAGTGATAACAGGCCTTCAGTGATAACAAGCCAACTATATTATAAGTGCCCCTAGTTGAGAATGCATCCGATGCTGTCATGAGAGGAGAGGCCCTTTAATAGGTCAACCGCAGTCAGGATGCTGATCTTTCCACTGCCCACTGTATTTTAAATGTGAAGAAACTGCTGATTGCACCCCATTGTGCTCACTGCACCTCACCCAGCTCAGCACTGGACTGCGTGGTTTGGTGTTCTGCCTGGATGTTCCTACTCCTCTCTCCGGTGGGTTTCCATCACTACACTGTTACGGAGAAGACTCAGAGAGGTTCAGTGACTTAGAGGCAACTTCGGTAACAATCAGGGGTAGACGTGAGACTTGAATTCAGACATTAGGTGCCTGGCATAGATTGACTATTGTCAGAGGGAAGACGCGAAGCCGGCCTTTAATTAGAAGCAATTGCAATAGGAGAAGAAGAGGGTTCAAGATAGAACTGAGCTGAACCTCAAGTGCAAAGACAGTCAAATTTACAGCCCGAAAGCAGGGTTGTGATTGGGCAGGGGAGTAGAACGTGACTAAAGGGAGCCCTCAAAGTGTGGGGCATGGTTCTTGCTAAACCAACTTAACAAGATTCTTGCAGAATGCAGACTGGGGTGCTCAGGGATCAAGGGTAATGGCATTCTTGTTAAAACTGAGATATTCTGTTGTAGCAATGGTGGGCACTATAGTAACCTCGTGGAGAAGACAGCTCAGAGCAGTTTGGTTAAAGCATCCTTCCTCACTGTCACACTGAATGCTCTCTCTGTGTTGTATAAGTTACATTTTCAACACACACACAGTGTCCCTACCTGCTCCTCAAGTTTGACGGTGATCAATATGCCCCTTTGAAAGGTAGAAACTCTGAAGCCTAGTGATTATGACCAGGACGTCAGCTATACCGATGACAGGGCTTTGACCTGACCGAGATCTCTTTGCTCCCCCTAGAGCAGAGGCTGTAACTGACATGGACTTGGCAATGAAACCGGTGTGTGTGTGTGTGTGTGTGTGTGTGTGTGTGTGTGTGTGTGTGTGTGTGTGTGAATAGGCCAGGCCGTTTTATCCAGGCGGTACTGAGATCAGTGAGTCAGATCACCAAGAGACGGGAAGGAAAATGTGGGCTCCAGAGCCCTCCTGGCCTGAAGGATGAATAAGAACATGAACTTCAGTGTGGCTACTGTGAGTCCAGCAAGGCCTAGCTGTCCTTAAAGATGACCTCCAAGGGCCCAATTTTAGCAAGCCTCCTGTTGAGTCAGTGTTTCAGAACCTGTATCCCTGATGTCCAATAACTCCTACTTGTCCACAGTCCTCATGCTATGGCCTGCAGGGTTGTTGGTGGGCAGAGGCACTGAGGGGAGGAGAGGATGTAGCCTACCCCCTTGCTATGAGGCCTTAGAACTTGATAGGAGACTCACCCCAGGATGCCTTTCAGCTGCTCAGGATTTAGGGGCAGCTCTAAATTAGACCTTCTGAGCCTGAATGTGGATTACAGACACCCCGTAGAGAGACAGGCTGGAGCCTCTGGGACTGCCAGATGTGTCCCAGATGTAGACATTTGCATTGACCACACCCTCACTTCTAAGTCTACTGAGCCACCTCTGGATTCCCTACCACAGGCTGACGCACTCCCAAGAAGGATGCCTTGAGTCTGGGCGAACTGACACGATGCACCTCAGGCCTGGCTTAGGGGTGAGGGTGGGAGATACAGACATCTTCCTTCCCCACCCAGCTCCTCTGCACCTCCACAGACCTGCAGCAGCACCCAGAGCTTGGCCCAAGTACGAATTGCAGGATCCCCTCCTTTCCTCACTCAGGCAGATATTCTGTGATGGGCTGTTTGCTCGTTATCATGGTAACTCATTTCATCAGCGGGTTCCAGAGAGCAGAAGACAGAGGCGATTACTCCACTCACACTCACAGGAGCTCATCCGAGTAACCACTTGCCTCCCAAGCCTTCCTGCAAGCCTGTAAGCAAGCATTTGTGCTTCAGACCAGAACCAGGTAGAACCCTGTCGAGGGAATGCACCTGTAGAAAAGGGAAGCTGGGAAAACGACAGGGGAAACTGAGGCAGTTAAACCTCAGGCTATTAAAGGGACAGCTACTCTAGCTTTGGAAGGAAGTATTTGAAAAAAGCTACCATGTGACCCCGGACTGTGACATCAGGAGCTGCTCTTACAGCCCAGGCCCTTAATGCCTGTGTTTCCTACTCCCAGATAGCTCAAATGTCCTCTTTGGGGGACCCACCCTGATTCTACATGTGATGATCACAGTGACAATAAGCAGTAGTTTTTAACGTAACTTGGAAAACCTGGTGACCTAATGGCAGAAGTGCCATTTTCGTTTTTACCGTGGTCAACATAACCCAGAAGAACAAGAGTTCTGACTCTGGTCTGTCCTGTTCTTCTGGTGTCCAGAAAGGGTTAGTGTGATGCCCAGGTTACACAGCAGTGGGTGTTATCCCCAGGAACACCCCACAGGACCACCCTCAGCTGCCCTTCTCCTGCTATTCCTTTGCTAGAGAAGGGTCTCACTCTCTGTGAGCTCCCCAAGGGGCTAAACTCCACGTGTGCCTATTTCTCTTCTGCAGCCCCTGTCCCTACACTCCTGATGGTGGCAGGGAGATAATAAATTGCAGAGAGCTTCTTAAAGATTGCTGGCTGCCCTTCTGGTGCCCTCTCATACATGAGCCTGTGGAGGAGTGTCAGCCACACGAAGAGGCAGTTCGTCATAGGCCCTGTGTGTGCACACCAGTTGGTGGGGGCTGGATGGGTTGGGGGGGCAGTAATGCCAGGGAGGTTGTTGCCATAGTGACACGGTGGTAGCCCTCCTAGTTTTCCTAATCTCAACCTCTGCAGCCAGCCTTTTGAAGCCCTGCTTTCCAGCACAGGGACAAGCTATATTCACCTTTGTGACCCCAGGATTGTGAGTGACAGATGGACCCCAGCCACACAGGTGACCCCAGAAAGGCTCTGGCTTCATGTAGCTGCAGAGGGTTGAGCCCGGCAGGGTCTGTGAAGATGCGCTGTGACACAGATCTAGCTGTGTGAAGGGGCAGGCAGTGGGTGTTCCTTTCCTTTGTTTCCTTGATTTATCCTAGCTTTGCTCATGAAGGTGATTTGATTCTGGTCATTTTAAAAAGCAACTCTGCATGCTTCACCCAGTGATTACAGCTCAGTTCCGACCGGGACTGATGCTGACCGGGCTGGCTAATGCTATATCTTATGACAATTGGCTCATTAATTGACTGTAGAGATGTCATCTACGCACGAAGGTATTAGCAATCATCAGCCTTAATAGTGCTGACTCAGCAAGGCAGAGCTGCACGTTTCTGTTTGTTCCTTTGAGGTGAAATTTCAGCAGTGGGATTACTAGGTTATAGTACACAAATACCTATATGGGTCTTGAAGTGTTTGTTAAATATTTCCTCCATATATTTTACTAGATTTTAATGTCATTCACCATTTATGAATGTTCCAATTTCTTCATAATCCCATTAGCATTTGAGTTATGAATTCCATTTTGGTGCTAATTTATAAGTATAAATGCTATATTATTGCTGTAGTTTGCATTTGGGGGGCTTGAGTCATTTACTTTGCATATCTTTGATTACAAATCTGTTCTATATAATTTGCCTATTTGTGTACTTGGCTTCTCTCGTTGACTTTTATTAATCATCTTTATTGTCATTAAGGAGAAACACGACCATGAATCAGCTCTTTCCTGGTGCTCCCAGCACAGGTGGTCCATCCACATGGGCACCCTGCTCACCCGTCAGGACTCTGCTGCAGAAAGCAGAATCTGGACCGGGGTTAGAGAGGTCATTCTGAGGATGCCAGAGGGCTCAATGTTGTGTGTTCGCTCATTCCATTTTTAAAGACCTTCCGCTCTTCCATCAGCCTGCCCCTGAGTCTGTATCATTTCCTTAGTCCTCATCTCTGTAGGTGGGGGAAGAGGACAGCAATGACCTTGGGGTGGAGCTGCTCCTAGGCCGCTGCTATTAGGGGGAGAGGCACAGGGCTCTGTGATGACACGGGTTTGCCTGTGGTGGTTGTCAGGAGAAAGGTGTTCTGATATTGAGGCCCAGAGGGGAGGGGATTCATGGAAGTCAAGAACACAGAGAGACCAAAGAATGGGCAAGATCAAGTCGGATGGAGAATCTAGAGGTACCTGCTAGGTGGGGAAGCATCCTCCAGCATGGTGGTAAGATGTCCAATCAGCACCAGGTTCTCATCGGAGCTGGGGCCGTGCCAGGCTAGGGAGGAAGCAGAGCTATACCAAATGAAGGTTAGTCACCAGTGGCTTTCCCGAGATGAGAGCTGATATCTATGGATACAAGGTGGATAGCTCTTAAGGAGGAGCCATCAGGTCTCACCAGCGGCTTTGAACCGCTGAGTCTATGTCAGGACATATTGTAATCCAGTCATTCATAGTGTAAAGACCCTCTGGGACACAGGGTTGGCTCGAAGGGAGGATTCCAGCAAAACAGTTGAATGGGAGTAGGTCTCAGCGAGTCTGGAGGACCCCTGAAGTCAGCCTCTAATTTTACAGCATGTTGTCCTACGAGAAAGTCTTTCTTTGCAGTGGTCTATCCCATAGTTCTGGCAGGGCTGGGCCATTTTTATGCCCAGTGGCAATAAAAATAACTGTGATAATCACAATACGACATTTGTTCAGTCTCTTAACTTGAGCATAAAGAAGGCAGCCGATCTGGAGCGAGTGCCAGCTCTGGCCTATCTACCCCATCATCACTTAATAATGATTATGGAGCCTCCCTGGGCACAGAGTGCCCTGCCCAGCACTTGTGATATTAAATCTACCTAGAGGCAGGGTATAATAATGCTGACCCCGCAGGGATGTTCCAAGAATTAATTCCTGTGGGCTCTTCATTCCCCTCTTCTCCAACACATTCAATCTTAGGAACCCAAGGGCTGGTGACGTTTATGCCATGAATTAAGAGATTCTGCCATTGCCCCTGGAACTCTTCATTACGGTCCCGAGTCGATCAATGGCAAAGAGGAATACTATTTATTAGTTAAGTGGATGCTATTGAATTCTTAATTTAAGTGGCTTTTAATTCAGTGTTTTACTCGCTGTCCTTCACATTGCCCTTGCTCGTACAAATCTGCCCATTAGAGCCCTGTGTGGGGCCATGCTGCTGCCTTCTAACACAGTTTGGGATTTTTGTTTTTGTTGTTGTTTTGTTTTTTTTTCTGGAGAATGATGCAGGATTCTCAGTGTGGGCTGAAGTCAGTCCACCAGGCTGGATCAGGCCTGGCATCTACTTTCTGTTAGGAAGCAGACAGCCTTGAAGGGATGAACCACAGTGCCTTCCTTCCTGACTAGGTCCCACAGCCCAGGTGGCATTCTTTGGCAGTCATACTGTGTTTGGCTAACTTTCAAATTTCACTACAACTTTCCTGCTCAGACATGAGGCACAGATAGATACACAGGTGGGATGCACAGAATATCTACCTAGCCAAAAGGATGCCCAGCCTGGCTCCAGCACAGGGACAGTTGAGCTCTACCTTGACCTTTCATTTGCAAAATGTCCAAGGGTAGCAAAGAACAGCTGTCTACTCCCCAGTGTGGAGCACATTGCTTTAAACACCTTTATTCAGGTGCAGGTGGAGCCCAACACATTGCCTGTGGTTAAAGCAGACAGTTTGGTAAGCAGTACAATATACATATACACTGTGTGTACATATACACTGTGTGTACATATACACTGTGGTGTCATTGCCATAATAATGAGCATGACCTTCACCCTATTTTCTTGTGCCCCCTTGTAATCTTAGCTTCCCACTTTCCACCCATTCCCAGGGGCAGGGGATGTGCTGTGACATTTTTGTCATTACACATTATTTTTATCTTCTAAATTTTATGCAAATAGAATTACACGGTATATAACCCTTTATGTGATTTTTCTCCCTCAACTTAAGTACTGTGAAATTCACAGTGTCAATATTTCACCCGTTCTTGGTGCTGAGACGTTGTTCTCGGGCGTGGGCATACATACCTGCTTATCTCTTGGCCTGTTGATGGACATTAAAATTGGCAATTTCAAACAAAATTTCTGTGAAAATCCACGCATGAGTTTCAGTGTGGATGTATCCTATAATTTCTTTTGCTTATAGACCTAGGAATGGGATGGCTGGGCGTGCAGTCTGTGTGTCTTCAACTTATGAACTGTTTTCCCAGATCATTATGTCATCATCATCCACCAACAGCGGATGAGGGTTCTGGTCGTTCCCTGCCCTCCTCAACAATGCTATTCTCAGCTTTCTTCATTTTAGATGCTCTAATTACTCTGTAATGAGTTCTTTTGGCTGGTGCTGGATTGTCTCTGAAGAGCCCAGGCTTCCTCTGAATCGATGACCCTTCTGCCTCAGCCTCCTGAGTGCTGTCATTATGGCTTGCTTTCTTTGCATCTCTCTTTTCTCTGCTAAGGACGTTCTTATTTTTGCAAAGTGCCTCTCTAAGTTTTCCGCCTATTTGGGGAGGGGATTTTGTTTCTTGGTATCCAGTATTGGGAGCTGTTCACCCACAAGTTCTGGATTGGGTAGGAGCTGCAAATGTTTCCCAGTTCTGTGGTTTCTTTCCAGTCTGTTCATAACGCCTTCTACATTTTGGTAAAGTCCTGTCTATGACCATATCATCCCGAGCATGCTCCGTCTTCTCTAAACTCCAGAAAAGTCCAGTTTTTTATTTTATTCATAATGCTGTTGGGATCATTTTTAATTTAAGAATCTTTCCCTAACTCCAGGAGGCAAATATTTTTACTACATTTTGAACTAGATACCGTATTGCCTTAGATTTTAGATTTAGAGGTTTTTAAAATACAAGATGAGCATGCACCAAAATTCATTTTGTATGTGTATGTGAAACTCTTCCAGCACAATTTGTTAGGAAGACTGTCCACCTTTCCCCTAAGTAGTCCTTACAGTTTTAAAAAAAATGGTTTGTTGAGTCACAACTTGTTTTATTTGTAGGCCCTCTACCCTGTTGGTTGTCTGTCTGTCTTTGTGCTGTTACTAACCTGTTTGAGGGATGTAGCTGTGACTATCTTTGTGTCCTTACTAGCCTGCATTGTGGGCTGTAGCTGTGACTGTCTTTGGGCTGTTACTGACCTACATTGTGAGCTGTAATCGTGACTGTCTTTATGCTGCTACTGACCTACATTGTGAGCTGTAGCTGTGACTGTCTTTGGGCTGTTACTGACCTACATTGTGGGCTGTAGCCGTGACTGTCTTTGTGCTGTTACTGACCTACATTGTGAGCTGTAACCGTGACTGTCTTTATGCT
>NC_022020.1:60097063-60101301 GCF_000317375.1 Microtus ochrogaster
GCCGTGACTGTCTTTGTGCTGTTACTGACCTACATTGTGAGCTGTAACCGTGACTGTCTTTATGCTGTTACTGACCTACATTGTGGGCTGTAGCCATGACTGTCTTTGTGCTGTTACTAACCTACATTGTGAGCTGTAGCCGTGACTGACTTTATGCTGTTATTGACCTGAGTTGAATGCTATAGCTATGCACACCTTGAAATCAGACAGCACAAGTTCTGGTTTGGGTTGTTCTCCTCCCCCCGCCCTTCTAAATCTTAGGTTTATCAAAATAAGATGAAAAAGAAGCTGTCATTGCCCTCTGGGGATTTTGGTTGGGGTTTCGCTGAGTTCATAGATCCATTTGGTGAGAATTGATAGTTGTCTTGTATCCCATAAACACAGTGTGTCTCTGTCTGATTAGACCGTTCATTTCTGTAAGGACCATTTCATGTTTCTCAAAACAGGCTTTGCACACTGTGCAGCATTTAGTACTAGGCTGTTCATGTTTTGATGCTGTCCTAAAAGACAGTATTATTTTTTTTTAAATTTTCACCCCAGTAGCTTGTTGCCTGGACCTAAATTACAGTTGAAGTTTGTATATTGATCGCATCTTGTGAAGCTGTCATATTTCTCTCATTCATCCTAGTAGCTTCTTTATGGATTCAATTATGTTTCCTAAATAGACAGTGATGTTAGCTGTGAAGCAAGCCAGCTGTACCTTCCTCACCGCAATCTGGGTGATGTTTTATTATTTTTCATATTATACTTCCTGAAATGGCCCAGACAATGTTGAGTAAAAGTGTTGATCGTAACTTGTATGAAAAGTGTTTAGTTGTTTACTATTAAGTATGCCAGGTCAGAAGGCTGAGGTGTGTTAGCCAGTAAGTACAGGTGTGTTTGTTTGTAGACGCCCTGGAGTCGGTCTAGTCTAAGTTTATTGATAGAGTTTTCCTTTTTGTAACTTTACATTTTATTTCATTTATTATGGTTTGTGTGTGTGACAGGGGCCGTGCATGCCACAGCATGAGTGTGGAAGCCAGAGGACAATTTTGGGATCTCGTTCTTCCCCTCTTGGGGCCTGGGAATTGAACTCAGGCTGGCAAGCTTGCATAGCAAGTGGTTTACCTGTTTAGCGTCTCGCCGGTCAGCACAGCTGTTTCTCCTTTATCAGGAAGGAAGGGATTTTTTTTCAAGTGCATTTTTTTTTTTTGCGTCTATTTTGATGATTGTAAGCTATTGTCCTGAAGTTTGGGTATTAAATGCCCCCAAAGGCCCATGGAGGAAGTGGAGCTTCTAGGAGATGGGGTCTAGTAGTGGAAGACCCATCCATGGATTGTCCCCTTGATGGGGGTTACAGATCTCCAGCCTCTTCTTTGCTCTGAGCGTGGAATGAGCAGCTTTGGCCTGCCATAGGCTTATCTTATGATATGCTGCCCAGCCACCTGCCCAAGACTGTGGAGCCATCAATCATAAACGGAAGTCTCCACAACTGTGATACTAATGAGCCTTACTCTCCGAGCTGAGAACTGTGTTTTTTACCGTGATGGGAAGCTGATTAACAAAGGCTGTTAATATGTTGGTGCTCTGATTTCTAATGGTAAACCACCTTGCCATCCCAAGGTAAATAACACTTGGCCAGGCTCTTTTACCCTTGTAAATATTGTTGAATTCAATCTTTTCCAGTTTTATTGACAGTTTCCAAACCTTATTCATGGAGGGTATTTTTCTGTAGTTTTCTTTTAATGTCCTTGTCTGGTATTAGGATAATCCACCTCATAGACTGTGCTAGAAAGAATTCTCTTCTGCTTTCTGGAAGAATATGAAAAATTGTTATGATTTCATTTTTAAATGATAGAATTTACCAGTGAAGCCATCTGGGCCTAGACTTTTTAATGGGACTGGTTTCAAATACAGATTTAATTACCATAATAGATACACGACTATTAAAATTATCATTTAGTTTTTCTCCAAGGTTTCTAAGCTCTGTTACTAGGCATCTAATGGTTTTAGAGGTTTGTTATATCTGATGATGAGCAGCTCCTATCACTGTGAAACTACCTTTGTTCTCGCAGTATTTTTGTTCTGAAAGTCTACCTCGTCTAAAATGAAGGCAGTTACATTGTCATTTGATTGGTTGTAGTATGGTATACATTTTTGATCACCTGTTTGCTTCTTTAGTTAAAAGTGGGCTTCTGTAAGCAGAAATAGAAAAGTAGCTGAGTCTTTTTATCAATCTAACAACCAGTACGTTTGAGACACGCTGTTTGGAGCATTTATACTTAATGTGATTATTGATTTTTCCATGTAAACCCATTGTCCATTGTTGTTGTGTGGTAATCCCCTTACTTTTCTGTTTCTTTTTCCCTCTAGTTCTGCCTTCCTCATATTATTTTTTTTTGATTCACTTTTATCTGCTTATTCATTTTAAACTATAACTCTTTGCCTTGTAATAGTTGCTTTCAGTTTTATAGCATAAATCTTTAAAAATTCTAGTGTACTTTCACATAAAAGTGTATTACTTGATGTGTAATATAGAAAATTTCTAACAATACATTTCCATTTCTCTCTTCATAACCTTTGTGTTAATGTAGTTATTAGGATGTAAATCCCATCTTATGTTGTCATTGTTTTTATATACACACTCAATTTTATTTTAAAATATGGATATATTGAGCTGGCAAGATGGCTCAGTAGGTAAAGGAACCTCCTGTCAAGCCTGGTGACCCGAGTTCAGTATCTGTTATCCACATGGTGGAAGGACAGAAGTGACAGTTGTCCATTGTGATCTCCACGAAATAAATAAATTAAATGAATTGGTTAAATGAAGGTATACATTTACTTTGTAACCCTTCTACAAATGGTTTTTGGTTAAGGCTGTGTTTCTACCTGGTATCATTTTCACTGCTTCAGGTACCTACTATAATATTTCTTATAGAATGTGTCTGTTCTGAGCTTTATATGTGTGTGTTGCATATGTGTTTATGTGTTCAGGTATGTGCACATGTATATGTAAATACACATGTGTGTAAATGTTTGTGCCTGTGAGTTTGTGGGTGGAAGCCAGAGGTTAATGTCAGGTGTCTATTGCTCTCCACCGTGTCTTTTGAGGCAAGGTCTTTCCTCCCCAAGCCTGGAGCTTGCTGCTTCTGACTGTCCAGCGAGCCCCAGAATCCTGTCTAAATTTAACTTGGGGACTAAGGATCCAAACCCAGATCCTCATGCCTGTCTGGGGAGCACTTTACTGACCGAGCTATCTCTTTGGTTCTTTTTTATGTGACTGAAATAGTCACTATTTCATCTTTGCTTTTGGGAGACATTTTACTGTGTAGGTAATTCTAGGTTGACCATTTTTATTAGAAATTTTGCCTACCTTTTGCCCACATTATTTTTATGAAAAATTTGTTATAACACGTATGTTTGTTGTTCTGAATATATCTTTTTTCCTTTGTCCTCTTGTAAGACTTTTGTTTCTATTGATCTTAAACAGCTAGATTATTGTGTCTTGATATACTTTTAGCTCTTGTATTTCAGGATTGCTGAACTTCACGGACTTGTGAATGTATAGATTTGAGGATTTTCTAAATCAAGGGTAGTTATTTTCTGGCTACTATATTTTTACATACTTTTCCCTATATTCTACCACTCTTCCTCTGGACACACACATACACACACACACGCATGCACATACACACATGCACACACACGCACACACACATGCACACACGCACATGCACACGCACACTCACACTCACACACATACGCGCACACACATGCATACACATGTGTGCACACACGCACACTCACACACATGCACATGCACACTCACACACATGCGTGCACACACATGCATGCACACACGCACACTCACATACATGCATGTACACACTCACGCACACACACTCACACACATGCACACGCACACTCAAACACATGCATGCACACTCATGCGCACACACACATGCACACTCACACACGCACATACACACACACATGCGTCCACACACACATATGCGCACACACGCACACTCACACACACGCACATGGACACACACACTCACACACACGCACATGCACACTCACACACACGCACATACACACGCACACTCACACACATGCATACACACACACACAAGCACAGCCAGTAGTTATTCCACAGTAACCGTTACTCTGTACTTTTTTCCATTCTTTTTTCTTTTCTGTGTGATTATTTCTAGAAAGCTCCTATGATTATGAGTACCTTGTATTTAAATTCCCTA
>NC_022020.1:60101401-60102082 GCF_000317375.1 Microtus ochrogaster
TCCTATGATTATGAGTACCTTGTATTTAAATTCCCTATTTTTTTAAAAAGAGAAGAGATCTAGTCAATGGTTAACTGGATTTTGCCCAGTGTGTTTTGTGTTTTAAACATGGTGTGTTCCATCTCCAGAAGTTTAACTTTGTTTTTTGTTTTTGTTTTTTTTACATCTTGCATTCTATACCTTAACTCTTTGAACCTACAGCTATAACTTTAATATGAGCCTACCCTGGTGATTCTAACATCTGTATTAGTTCCCAGTCAGTTTAGATTTTATCTGCTCATTTTATACCACATTACCTGACTTTATTTTGTATCTGATAATCTTTGATTGGCTGCCAGGCATTGTGGATTTTATCGTGTGTGGTGGACATTTTTGAATTTTTCTAGATGTTCTTGAACTTGTTCTAGGACTCAGATAATTTATTGGAAACACTTTGATCCTGTTGCATTTTGCCTTTAATCTCTGCTAGGCATGTCAAGATATATATGTATTCTAAGCTTAATTATTGCCCACTACAGTGTTAAGACCTTTCTGAGTGCTATCCAGTGTCCTGAAATATGAGCTGCTCCAGTCTGGCGGTGGGACAGCTCTGTCCCTGCCACCTATGAATGGCTGGCACTATTTGTTTTCATCCTTTCTGGGCAGGTCTTCCCTTGGCATTCTCTCTCTCTCTCTCTCTCT